>NW_010160281.1:0-76434 GCF_000695765.1 Mesitornis unicolor | reverse complement strand
ATGAGGCAATCAGGGTAGGACCAGGTAGCTTCACGTGGTGGAAACCTAATGTGCATTGCAAATGATAACTTTCTTTCTGCTCCATCTTGTGTACCCTTGGGAGCTTCCTGCTTTTGCTTTATGAAAATCAGCTAGCAGTGAGAATCCTTTTTTTCCCCTGTAGGTTAGCTTTTGGTGATCTCAGATCATAACCAAATTATAAAAATAAACCCTCTAATTTTTCCCTTCACACAAAAAAATATGGTTTAGCCAGCTTTTGTTCTTAAGATTGGAGACCTTGGTGTTAGGTGAAAAAACTCCACTGTGGTATTTTCAATGCTAGCTATTGGCAGGAATATACACATGAATGTCTTCAAATCTATCAGGAGTTCCCAAAGATATTGGTTCAATACCCAAAGCTATTTAAGCAACTAATATCCAATTATTTCAGCAAGACTTAAGTACCTAAGAACCTTCGAGGGTGGAAGGTCTGTAGAACCAAGTGAGGAAGCTCTTTCAAACTTTCCTAGGGGTGCACTCCTCTTTGCAACAGTACTCTTGGCTTATTTCCCACTCCCGGTACAGGCAAATGCTCCCTAATTCCTTCTCCCAGCACAGCAGTCAGCCTGTTCAGTGTGCACAAAGATGAAGGACCTTTGGGTAATTCACTGTGAATGGATAGAAACAAGACTGAAGGCCTCTAAGCCTCTTTAGTTTCCCATCCCTACATTGGTCAGGCACAATATGCTGTAGCTCACAGATTTCTTAGAATGTGTTCACTGTTCACATACCACAAAAGCTATTATTTTTGCATTAAGTCGTAACTGGATAAATTTCACTGTGCCATGAAAATTGAACCTCACTTCCTTTCTTATTAGAACAGGTATACGTCTTTTTTTCCAACATTGAAACATTTGAAAGTCCAAATTATGCTAACGACAGAGTAACTTTCAAGTACATTATGGAAGAGAAAGTGTTATGTCTTTGCAGAAACAAAGACAAAACAACAGAGCAGATGTTTCATACATAAAGGCACTATGAACTCGGTCAGGGTCACTGAATGACAATGACAAATGATATGTAGTGAGACAGCATCCTCAAAGCGAAATTTTGGAACAATAAATAGGAACTTGCAATAGGATATTTCAGAGCAACCTGGTTGTCTTATTTATTTAAAGATACCTAAGTGTACCTGCTTTTTAAAAGACGCATGTTCAATGGTTTAGAAATCAAGTATGTTTTTGGCTATCCAGACTTTTTAACTTCTAAAACTGCTGGTCACTTTTACACCTGAAATAAATAACATGGTTTTCAGAGGTAGAAACACAATTCAGTTAATTAATTTGATTAATTAAAAATAATTAACTAATCACTTCAAAATTCATTAAATTCCATTAATAGAAAATTAAATAAATAAAAGTGGACATGGGTTTTAAGCTAAAGCAGTTATGTGTGGAAATGTTGATGTCATTATAGACTGCACAGATTGTTAAAACAGGGATCAAAAGAACAAAAAAAGATGGATTTGACCCTGTACATAAACCTCCTACAAACTTCAGAGATTAATTTGGTTACCTAATTGCAAATGATAGGCTCTTAAAGTCTGTTTTTCAAAACATGGTGGGGAGAGGAGGGACCTATTTGTCTCTAAGATGCAAATAGACAGCAACGGATTTTTTTTAAATTTAAATCAAGAGAAATTAAGTATCTAATGTCCTTTGTGTTCATAACTGCATAGAAAATCTTATTAAACATCAGTCATTTGGGAATTGTTGTTTACTTCCTTAGACACAGCATCAGACCCTAAGGTAAAATTGAAATCAAAGGCAAAACCTTCATCAACTTCCAGGAAAAACATTTCAAGTCTACAGTGAGGTAATGGTGGGTTTTTATTTAAAAACAAACAAACAAACAAAAAAACCCAATCCAAACCAAAGCATTTTTCAAAGGCTTGAAAAAGTAGCAACTAGGAGTTTTGGAGTCTTCTACCTTTTACTCCTCCTTTAACAGATGATTCGATTAATTCAAGCACATTTTAGTTTTGAAAAGGAGTGGCAATTGAGTAATTGCTAAAAGGGGCACAACAGCAAATGACAAGTACAGGGAACTTCATCCGAAGGAAGGAATCTATTGCAACATTTACTGCTGGAATTATCTTGAGTTCACGACGGGGATGAGGGAGGGAGGGGGGCGAGAGGGAGGGCATTAATGTATTTTTGTCCCTGGAAGAATAGAATAGGATAAAGTGTAGTGATGAAATTTTCTGATTAAGTCTGCTGAGGACACTAATTTGGGAAGCACCAGGGAAGCAAACAGGAAGAACCTGTGGATGTGACATTGCAACAGAAAGAAACTTGACAGAGCGAGCTGTGTGAGACACCACCATGAATTCATCCTGTAATTGAGGAGCTCAGCAACCGGAAACGAGCACTGAGATGGAAAGATCTGAGTCTACAGGCTGATGGCAGGATGACAATGAACTTGCAGAGCAATGCATCCACAAGACAAGAGGTGTGATATTAAGACATACAAGGGCATTGCCTTGCATGCTTCCGTGTAAACTACTGGCACAGTGCGCAATACAGCATTCAGTTCTGTGTTCAGGAATGATGAGCTTAATCTAAAATCTGCACGGTGAAGGGATAGTCAAAAACTGCTGAAAGTAAAAGAGGTGATTAAAAGAATGCTGCACTGTTAGGTCAAACAAATCTAAAGGATGGACAGAATATGATGTTTCTTAACAGAAACCATTGAGAGAAAAAAACAAGCCCTGAATAAATTTAGCATGGAGATTAGAAGATTTCTTATCCTTGCAGGACTAGGTTTTTGGAACAACTTGTTTTAAGATTAGTCGTTATAAATTTGTGCAAGGATTCCATGACAGAACCAGAAATAACAACAAGGGATGGGCCTCATTGACACAGTATGTTCCTGTCCTGGGAGCCTGTGTTGCTCGGTTTTAAAAATATGACTACAACAACTGCTGAGGAAAAAAAACAACAAAACAAAACAAACACCAAAACAAAACAAAACAAAAACAAACCACAAACAAACAAACAAACAAAACACCCAAAAACCAAACAAAAACCAAACCCGAAACAAAAAACCTCTGGAAATAAGGGTAAAATTTACTGAGCTGTCTACAACTGTCCTCTAGCAATGGCTATTTTTATTGTTCAAAATAGGAACATTTCCTTCAGATTGTATGTAAGAATTTGTGTGAATAATATTTTTATAATAATTTCAAAAAAGGCATATAGATTAGCATAAATTTTAAAATTTCTTTAGGTTTCAACACAGCACCACCTATTGGAATAAAAACAGTAGCAATGAGTCTGAAACTGCAAACACAGCTGGAGTCAACTATGATTAATTTATAGACTTACAGCTTGGAGAGCTCTGTAATTCGTTCTGTCTTGCATGCTATCTCTGCTAATACAAATTTGGCAAATATGCTATTAATTTTTTATTTTGTTTTAAAGAAGATGTTACCACAGAGTAGGTGAAGTAAAGATTTTCTTTGAGCCTTTAGACATAACTTGGCACAAAGTGAATGTATTTACACAGCATTAAATGAGATAAGAATATATCTCCTCGTAAAGAGAGCATTGTGCATGAGAATTTAAATAAGCTGAAGATAGATGCAGATAAGTGATAAAATGTAGATGCCTGGCCTATCATCAAAGAACATATCAGCCACTTTAAAATACACTTAGCTTAGATTAATCACCACATTACTGCTGTTTCAAACGAGGCATGCAGGTGTAAAACTGGAATAGCACAGACTTTTCTTCTTGTTAATGAGGAGATTATAACACGTTGCAGTTTGGAGTTTCAGATAAGCAGGGAACATGGGCATGGAACAACATCCAGAGAGCAAGATGGGACATGTGTGGTTCAAAGACATGTTCTCAGGGATTTATCTCCCTTGAGTTCTCTCCATCCTCCACCTAGGAGGAAAAAGAGAAGTCTGCAGCTTTTTGTTCCCAGGATTTATTTCTGCTCACAGGTTTAGAACATAAGTTATGGTGAAAATGACTGCTTTGAGTGGTGATTACCCTGGCAAGATTTGAAACGTCACTGCTGCCTTCCCCAGCCCTCCAGGCCTCCTTTCCCACACAGCCAGTGGGTCCAAAAACTAACCCAGAGAGCAGCACGGGGGAAACGATAAGGGGCCAGTCTATGTCTCTCCTGACATCTCCCTGTCTTGCAAATACAGCCCGGTGCCAGCTCCCCTTCCTCCTCAGTGCACCTGCATCTGGGTGAGCTGACTTCAGGCAGGGTCAGTCCACAGGGTCAGTCCACCTGACATCGGCCACTTCACAGTTGTCTCATGTGGCTCAGAGCTTAGGATGGCTCTGGAAGCACCAGGATGGGACTGGTGTCTCCAGGGGAAGACTGATGCTGCTCCAGCAGCTGCTTACAGAAAATGAAAGGAGCTGTCATTTGGATGCATTCACCTCTTTCTTGAGCTAACCTGAAGTTAGTTGACTCCCAACCTGGAAAGCATGTTCTTTATAACTGCTGCTCTGAAGATACTTAGATTGTTTATTTATTAATTTTTTCAAAAAGGTGGTACATCTACTACTGTACACATAACAAGTTACAGCCACCACACTCTCATTTAGGAACCACACACATCTCAGGTAAGTGTGTTCTTATTTTGAAATTCGCTAACATTAAAGAACCAGTTTTCAAAAATAAAAAATAAAAGCAGCACACCTACATTTCAGTACTATTGTTGTATTATAGACAAAGGATATAAAGGTATGATTCACAATAATTAGATCATACTGGTGAATTATAACACCAATTTACACAGTTTTTTGTTTAGTGTTTGAATTTTGACATTTGAAAGTCCTACACTTTATTTACAGAATCAAAAAGCCACAAGGCTTTACATTCTGTAAATGTTTTTGTTCATATTTAGCTGTTTGAAATCTTTGCTTGTCCTGTGTCCTCGCCCCCAGACAGAGTTTACACAACCAAAAGGACACTTAAGCATGTGATTTTTTTTTTTTTTAAAGAGACAGAAGGCAAAGTTCAGAGTTTCAGAGCATGAGGTTCAAAGGTGTCTTATTTTCGATATCTTAGTCATCAACTTCTCATAGTTTCCTGCAGGACATAAGCTGAAAAGAGAAACCTGGAGGTACTTAAAAAAAAGTTATAACATTTGGGGAGGGTGAGGTCTGCTCTCTTTTAAAAATCCTTCCAAAATATCTCTACATCTGCAGACCTATGCTTCTTTCTCCCTTTGCTACCCTGTAAACAGCAACATGTTTCCAAATGGTCGCTAAAAGAGCTTTCAAGGAAAATATTTTTCTGACTGTGATTCTTCTGTGGTCTACAATTACTGCGTAAAAGCATTCATTCACTTGAGTTTCCCTGTATAAGCAAATAAAAGAAAAAGTGAAGATGGATAATATATTATTGTGTAGAAATAATAGAATCACAATTTTTATTGTATTTTTATTGGTTAACTGTGACTTAGACTTATTTTTCAAACTTTCTTTCATTGCATCTCCAAACATTTCCATGTACTTCTGCATTTCTCAAGATTAATGTCTTGTCTATATCAGTACATTTGCACTAACTCAGACTAAAAATTAACCTTCTCCTCCATTTTCTTTTATTCCCTTTATAACTTTTCCAAAGTAACTAAAAAAAATATTCCCAAGAAATCATTACTTTGCCATTTGCTATAGTATAGCATCTAGACTGAAACTGTATGTCTGCCTTCATTTTTGTGGTTAGAGATTTCAGCAGAAGGCGCAGATTGAGATTCAGCTCACTCTTCTGGGAAGAAACATAACTTGTGCTATGCTATGCATGACAAATGTAACAGGATTGCTACATCTCTGTATAGACCATATGTTTGTTGCTGTGTATTGATCTGATGAAATTATTAAAAAAAATGAATGTTGTCTAGGGACTACTGAAAATCTTCTGTGGCAATGTTACAACACTACGTGCTGTTAACTGCTAATTGGTTGAATATAGAAAATATTTGTGTGCTTGCACTCTGGCTTCTGAAGACTGACTCTTTCATCCTCCTGCATTGAAGAACCACCACATGGCTTGATGTATTCTCGCACTAAGTTGGATTCATGGGGGTCATTACACTCAGAAATATGTTTCAATTTTTTTTCCCTTACTGACCAAAAAAATCCCATGCTGATTTCTGTCTGTATCATTTTGAAGCTAACTCCATGAGTTCAGGCAAAAATAACTAAAAATAATAATCAGCTTTCAAACTGGATGAGTATCTGCCACTCATACATCATTGATATTTGTGAGCATCTTGGTTTTTGCAAATTGGGCCATTTACAGTAAAAGTCATAGATAGACCCTTCAAAAGACACAGCAAACCACTAACCATTCCTAAATTCCAACCATTGCACTCTATTAGGGAGAAAGAGCAGGGTGGGAAGCAAATGGTTGATTTTACAGCTGCAAGAACCTCTAACATCAGCAGCGAAATCCTGACTATGGGATACTTTTCTGTGTTATTGAGTCATAGCATTGGTAGTGTTGCTTAAAGACTTTTCCAAAGCTATAAACAGTCACTGCAGCATTAGAGCTGCTTTATTTCTGAGCTCTCAATTGTTTTTTAAATGTTTTCACTGAAATTACATTCACTTCTGAGCTTACTCTATTTACAGGGAAACAGGTATGTAGCACTGAACAGGTGCTCAGAGATGCTCACCACTTAGCTGGCCAAGGCCTTGAGTAAGCCAACACAGCTCCAAAGCTGACCCTACTCTGCACGAGGGTTGAGACCAGATGCCCTCCAGACAGCCCCTGCAGACAGAATAGATTATTCAGTGATTCTGTTGTTCACTGTCATGGTAGCAAACTTAGTGCAGGTGCTTCCTTTTTTCTGCCAGGTATTTAATATTTTTCTCATTAAGGTATTACCAAATCCTGGTGTAATGAGATTTCAATGGTTTTTAGTATTTTCAGTAGGTACAGGAAATAGAGAGGGTCATTTGTTAAGAAGCAAGTAATATCATCGCTAATTAACTTTGTATACTATTTACATGCTAATTTGTTTTCAGTGCTTTAAAATATAAACAAAATATGAATTTTAAAAAAAAATCCTGGACAGACCTATTTATACCCTTCTTCAGATCTTAGAGCACAGGTACCAGTTCTCATAAGAGCTTTATGTTGGATAAATTAACCATTGACATTGTTCAGCTTTTACTACACAAGGTAAGCACCAAAGTCAACGTTTAAGTCCACTGTTTTTCGGCTGGAACATAGTCTGATAGAGACTGAAATCTTCTGGGCAGTCCAATGAACTCAAAGGCTTTGGTTTGTTCATATCTCTGCCACTGAGTATTCCCATTCTTAATCCAGTCTGGAGCCTAATTCAAGGTTTATTATAACCAGGAGGAAGCCTCATACTGAATTCAGTGGGCTTTGTCCCAGTGCCCACAATGTGGGTCCTGTGACTTAGACTTGAGATCAAGAACAACTGTTGAGATCTCATTTCTGTCTCTTTCTAGTCTTATACAAGCAAAAATGCTTGGTTTTCATCTTTAAGATAATACTAGGGGCTAGATGCAACCTCAGTGAGGATGTGGAACAGGGCTGCATAGAAGAACAGCCACCCTCACTGATGCATCGTGCATTATGTGCTAAGCCAACGGTGAGGGAGGGAGAGCCTTTTCTTCCTAGGTAAGTTTTCTCATGAAATACCAAACTGCCTCAGAGGGCTCTCATGAACATTAATTGTTTTCTGCCATCATTGTTGTTGTATTAATTGCTGTTAATTACAGTATTATTGTAATAATGCCTGCAGCAAGTCTTTTTAATTCAAGGAAATGGGAAAATTATGCTTAGCTCCTACCTGTAGGTGCAGGATTGTTTCTTATTCATTAGCTACATTTAAACAACTTCATTATGCTATTCTCTCAGAGACTTATCATTCCACCTGTCTTGCAGACAGGGAGGCATTTGTGTTTTGCTTTGGGGTGGGTTGTTTTTCATTGTTGCTTTCGTAAGAACTCAGTGTTAATAAAATTCACCCTGCAGGTCAGGAAGTTCTCCTGCAGGCAGATGGAATTTAAAGATTATCCAGAAACACCATTCAAAACCATCTGTATCTGGCAGTGATGCTGATCATGGTGGGAGAAGAAGATCCTGTTTATATTTTCCTTGCTTCAAGTGCATAAACTATGAGATGCATATGAACCAAACCTCAGTTTCTGCACACCTCTTGCAGGAGGTCTGTGTTTATAAATGCATAAATCATCTGTTTAGTGTTTGCAAATTAAACACCTGCTTTTTTATAGTACAATTTAATATCTAGCTCCAAAAAAGTCTGTGAGATCCAACGAAGCTGCACAGGCTGTTGCTTGATTCTTTGCAAGAAATGCAAAATAATCACATAATTAAAGAAAATGCCTGCAAACCCAGACTGTATTTTCCTGTTACATCTGAATTCCTATGTTCAACGGCATCTCTGAAATGGAAACTTTTCAATCAGTTCAATTTTTGCATGTCTTGTATCAATTTGTGTATCTTCACTGAGAAATAATTGGAATAACCGTAGATAAAAGAAAATCAGTTTTACAAATAATTAAATACCTAAAGTACTGGGGATATATCATGTGAATGTCAAGATGATATATCTGCTTTTTCATTTACAGGAAATATCTCCAAGTCACTGTTTATGTTAGCAAATCCTTTCCAGCTCTAAGGTGGCTACTAGCTTTCCATATAAGACACTGTTTGGCTTGGAATGGTGGTTTGGCCTCACAGTTGCCAGAGATACTCAGAAAACCAAGAAGGCCGTTCCTCCAAACTTTGAAGGAAAGTGGTTAAAGTAGTTTCTGAGTATCCTTGGTTAGGCTAGCTGGACATTTTACAAAATCTCACAGAGCATCTATTTGCATCATTCAATGCCTAAATATGTTCTCCAGACTGGCCTTAAATCAACAAATAGATTGTGTTGCAAAAGGATTTTAAGCCTTTTATTCAGAGTGAAACCAGCCATGAAAATTCTGGCATGTTCCTAAATTTGTTCCATTGGATTTTTGTGTAACTGTAAGACTAGTTTTAACAGGTGCTGCTGAAGCTTATACTGTTTTATGAAGAACATTTTGGTCAGCTCCACTGAAAATTCATGACTCACCAAGAGTCTGTCAATCTTTTAGTATATTTTGCTATGTGATGGAATGGAAACTGAACACTTTATCAGTGATTACACACTTCAAACACATAACAAAACAAAATGAAAAAGACCATTTAATTTGAGAATCCAAAGTAAAATTTCCATAGCTTATTATTACTTTATTCCAGGCAATGCAACAAAAATGTGTCATCATCCCTGCTGCACCAGGACTTTATTAAGAAATGACTGTAACTGTCTGATGGTGCATGCAAGGAGTTTGGTTCTGTTCCCACTGAAATCAATGGGAGTTTTGCTACTGACTACAACAAAGTATTTTATCCTTGCGTGAACTCAATGAATGTGCCATTTCCATGAAGAGCATACAGTGGGTTTTATTATGATTACTTAGCTTACTAATATTTGATTATTGGTCACTTAAAACTTATGTGTTTGACATTGGGATACATTTTCTTCCCTGAACTATGTATTTTGGGCACCCTCAGTAATGGAAATAGGATAGATATTGGTACATTAGGGACAGCTAAGAATTCATCTGCCAAAGAGGATTCTTCAGCTAGTGTAAGGGAGAAATAACTAACTGGTATGTCTTACAAACATAATGCCCAAGACAAGATGGCACACAGACAAAACCCGAGAGGTTCCACTGATTTTTAGCTTTTGAATGGACCTCAGAAGCATTGCCAGGCAGTAGAGAGCAGTGCTTCAGGGTCTGTACATCTCAGGGTCAGCACTGCAGCAACAGAAAGCAGAAAACTATGAAGCTATCTTTGTCCAAGTTGTTGGCTCCTGAGTTTGACCACTGATATATTAATGTATCAATTTTTCACCATATTACCAGCAAATGCTTTCGGAATTAATCCTTTCAGTACTTTATATAGCCATGTATCTCTCTGACTTCTCAGGGAACATCCTCTGCAACAGTGCAACTGTTGCAATAGCAACATTTCCTATGCAACAGTGAGTGAGGGCACCCTCTGATCCTTTCCTGAACTACAGGGAAGTTTGTCTCTCTGCCACAAAGAGAGAAGGCACTTGAGGACTGAAACTACTCAAATGTTTTAACCTGAGTGTTGAAGTAAGAAAAGCTGAAGGGGAAGGAATGCCAAGAACTCATATCATTTCACTGAAGACCTTAAACACAGAGCTATAACCTAAACTTCATGTGTGATGTGCTCCTCATTTATGCCTGCTTCCACTGAACACCTTTTAGCCCCTGAGTGCTTTCCACTGGCTCATCACAGCTGTCTCTGGCTGCTTGCAGCAGTGCTCTCTCTCCCCACAACTTACATCTCCTTCCAATCACTCTTAGTGCTAGGAAATGCTGTGATGGTGGCGATGGCTCTGAGCAGCCGGAGGAGGCTGTTCAGAGTGGGAAGGTGACGAAGAGCAGCAAGTGACATTAGTAGCAGTGTTGGAACAAGCACAGGCTCTTCTGTCCTTCCTCATGTACCCCTGGTGCATGACTGCTCACAGAGCTTCTGAGAGCGCCCCTGCTCTCAGGTGCTTTGACACAATCTCAGCATTGAAGAGGTTGCCCTGCTGACTAATGGGCAGCTTTCTCCTTTCCATACTTACTCATTTGTTAGCGTGAGGAAACTTTCTTAGTCTCAGGAAAATGTGTTTCCCATTTAAGAAAGTACATGGATATGGGTCAATTGCACTGATATGACCACTGCGACTTAGGAAAGCAAAGAGAAAAACCTTGGCTCCTGGAGCATCAGTCCACCTTGCTGACGTACTCCTCGGGAGTCCACATGCAGCCCATGCAACTGTATCCTTGTCTTCAGGGTGAGGGAGTATGCTCTGGCCAGTTCAAAAGCTGTCTGCTATCAATATAACTCACAGTATTCAGCAGAAAACTGCAACAGATCAAATTAAAAATAAATTTGTCATGAAGTGCAGAATAACCTCACTACAAACCTGATCTGCTTCAACTACATTGCCTGTGCAGCACAACCAGTTCCTTGGCCTCTGCTTTACTCTCCCATTACAGAAACCTCCTCACACTCGTGAACATGTGTTTCTAATCAGGAAATGCTCAAGGAAAGACCACCTGCCTACAAAGGAGACTTTTTTTTCCCAGTCCCAGTGAGGATCTTACAGACAGGTTTTAGTACGCAACAAAAAATGAGCAGAGCAAAAAGCTTTCTTTTAATGAAAGCCTACAGTGTTACCTGAGATGTTTGTAACTAAGCTAGGAGGGAAGACATTTCTTAATTATTATTCCCGCTGAAGATATAATGAATAAATAACTTCATGGGAGAAAACAGTAATAAGAAACTCATCCTTTGTTTTGGCACTTTAGTATACTTAGGCTTGTCTAACCACTTTTTAAGGAAAAAATGTCTGAACATACTCAAATAGGAAAATAAAAGTGTCCTTATGTTTCCTTATTTTCAAATAAGAGTTTTCTGAGCCATCACTAAACAGTGAACAGTTAAAAAATCAATTCTGTTGTTTCTAGACCTCTTTAAAGATAAACCACAGAGACTGTTAGACAAGGAAGGTAATAATCTTTGTGGCTTACTACATTAACATCAGGTCAGCCAGATGTTAAATGCCTCTAAAATGGAGAACTTGAAGAATAGACTCACAATCCCCTGCATGTGAAGCCTGATCGAAAATGGACTTCATTTAATGTTTTCTATTGACTTGAGTGGACACTAGGTCAATCTGATCTGCTTTAGTACTTCCAATTTCACACGGCCATGCCTTTAAGAATAAAGTGAATGCAGCCTGAGAGTAATGGAGGCTACACTTAGCTGGACCATCAGTGTAAAAAAAAAGTTGGAGGCCACTCAGATCCAGCAAGTACTCAGCACCAGAAGTTTAATAGCAATAAGTAAGTAAGTAAGTAAATAAATAAATAAAACTAAGAAAGGACCTCATAATCTGTAGAAAAGAACCCTTAGCAATTTAGTGATGGTCAGAATCAATGGCAGTGTTAAGTGTCTATACCAATTTTAATTGACATTTAAATAATTGACATGTTGAAAACAGCCTCTTCTCTCAGAGTGGTTTTCACTGGCTGTAGGTTCCTTTATTCCAACAATAACAGAAATTGGTGATGAAGATTTCCCCCAGTCCAGAGGGAATATAAGGAGCTCATCATCCAGAAACAAGAGAGGCCTCTGCAGCCTGAGACTGGGCTAGGCAGCTGCAGACAACTCTGGAAACGGGCAGTGCGCCATTAGAGAGGCCAGCAAGAGACCTAGCAGCAAGCCACTGTGCTTCTGCTGCCAGAGATCAGCCTGGAAGTTGGCAGCTGATTATCCTCCAGCTGCCACGTACATCCTGCATGTGTCCAGAGGTGGCTGTGGGTCACGTATTGCAGCCAAATGAGTGTAGGAGGAAAGTGAGTAGTGACATTATGGTCAGACCATCAGCAGTAGGAGGGGGTGGTTGCAAAGTAGCGGCTCATACTCACACATATGCAACATGCATGCACATGCACACTTACAAGCCAAATTGCTTTCTAACAGCTCTGCTATGTAACAGACATGAAAACCCCAGCTTAGGAAAACGTCCCTCACTATGTACAGAACTTCACTGTTTTTGCAATAATGTTACCTTATGCAGTTCTTGTCCGTGGGAAATCTATTAAAAGCTAAAGGCCTAGGAACACAAAATAAAAAAGAAAGCTGAGCAGAACCATGAAACCAACAAGTCCTAGTATTCAGTTGCCTTTCTAATGAAGAGAAAAAAGCCCCACTAAAATAAAAGTTATATCTTGAAAAGTCTTAAAAGGCCTAGGCCATTATTCATTTTCAGAACTGATATCTATTCTACACTTCTGTCTTCCTAAAAGTTAAGAACACACCTTTCTTCTAGGAAGCTTCTTATCCACTACTAGTTTCTTAATGTCTTTCTACTATGCTTGCAGGTCTGAGATCAGTGGGATAACAACAAAAAAGCTCCAACATCAACAACGATCCTACTCCAGTAGCCGCCTCTGTATTTCTATGAGACATGCAGTGACCATCAGGGTTCTCAAGCATTTCTTATCCAGCTCTGACACATGCAAGAGAAGGCAAGCAAATAATGTTCATGGGCATACATACAAATACGCATTCTGAATCCCCCATGCAGTACGGATGAGCGCATCAAGCAATACACTATCAAGCACAAATCAAAATTGATGTGTACTTAATGATGTACAAAATCTTAAGTGGCTTAAATGTTTGTTTAGGACCACCAGGGACTTGCTGTTTGTCCAGACCTTAACTGAGCAAACCAGATCTCTCAACTTCAATAAAACAGGGCTGGAAGCAGGGTGACTGCCTGTTCACAGTGCTTCACATTGGACCTGGCCACTTTATTTCAGACATAGATTGAGAGATGAATTCCTACAGAATAAACAAGACAAAAGGAAGTGATTGAAAATATCTGTACTCAAAATACTCTGAGTAGCCCAGATAACACCATTTTGAGCAGTTGAATTCAAACAGCCACTCTTTCTTTACAACACTGATGTATACTTCTAAATGACCATGTGTGCATTTGATTTAGGATAATAGCTGAAATCCGCTGGTAGAAACAGGAAATGTTGGTATAAACAAAGCCTTTGGGTCCAGTTCTCTGTCTTTGGCATGATACTTGTGGCTTTGGGTTATGCAGTGCATACTGGAATCACAGTGCCCTAATACTCCTCCATGCTGGCTGGATTAAGTACAAGTGGGATTTTTTTCCCGTCTTCTGCATTTCAGAAAGTTTTCAGCCAGATCTCCTAACGTCCCATCAACTGCATCCTTTATATTTTCTTCATAGACTTCAGTAGATCATCAGCTGCAGTTGGGCAATATGGGTGAAAGCAAATAGATTTAAACTTGAGATTTGGTATTCTTGAGCAAACTTATGTATAGTCAATATCCGTCTCTACTTTTCACCAAAAGTCACTGGGACACCTCAGTGTCCATTTCTGACCATGCAGTACCATCTCTGTTCAGCCACTAACTTCAGACCCATGACAAGGATTTATGGAAGGTTTAACAGGCCATGCTTCTGATAAAGCTACAGGGATTTAATTTCTTCCTTACTGGATATAGGGTGGTTGTGTTACACTATATAACCACTCTCAGTATTTTTTCTGGTCTTTAAATTCCCAAATTCATTCAACTTAGAATGTTTTTAAATTACTTACCCTAACCCAGGAGATAAGATGATCTTCCCTCAGAAAGCAGTGCCATCTTCAAGGTTTCTTCAGGAAGCCTTCCTTATTTGGAAAGCCTCCATCAGCATCTACCTTAGGTATCTCACAAATAACATAGGCACTCCAAATTCCATACTGTTGTGGTAACAGCAATTGTTGATGGCACTCTAACAAATGTTTTGAAGTCTTCAGTCAAAGCCCAGTGCTACAGCCAGACAGCTGTGATGGCTGGCACTGATTTTCACTAGCAAAACCCACAAGTGGTTTGTGATCTGTCCAAATGGTAAAAAGACTTCTTATGCAATTATTGAGGCACTTTTAAGTCCAAAGATAATAGTTAGACCAGCAGTAACTCTATCCTGCCAGTTGATTATTCCTCAGTGGCTGTCACATTATGGGTCAGAACTATCCCCTCTCTTACATTACAGATAAATTGTTGCTCAAAATAAATAAGTGGTATGGAGGGCCTGGGGAGCTCCAGAACACTTGAATCCCTTTCTCAGTACCAGGCATATCTCTTGTTCTTAGCAAGCAATGTAAATAATTTGAAACTGCTAAAGCACAAGAAGAAAAAAATGATGATAAAAGTTTAGTGAATGTAACCATCCTTTTAGATGTTATATTCTGGAAATCATAGAATCATAGAATCTTGGGTTGGAAGGGACCTTTAAAGGTCATCTAGTCCAACTCCCCTGCAGTAAGCAGGGACATCTTTAACTAGATCAGGTTGCTCAGAGCCCCATGCAGCCTGACCTTGAATATCTCCGGGGATAGGGCCTCAAGCACCTCACTGGGAAATCTGTTCCAGTGTTTCACCACCCTCATAGTGAGGAACTTCTTCCTAATGTCTAATCTAAATCTACCCTGCTCTTGTCCCATTGCTATGTGCACTTGTAAACAGGCCATCCCCAGATTTCTTGTAAGCATTTGATTGGAAATCTGAATCCTTTCACTTTTCATCCTACGTCTTCTGCAAAATGGTCTCCTTCTGCCTGTTCTGCTGCCATGCAGTTCCATATTTGTAATTTAAATGTGTTTTGTTTTACAGAAGGCCTCAATGTTTGTGTGTTTGAAGCACCCTTCTTGTCTTATCAGTAATACCTCTGCATGAAGTGAGAATATAAATAGCACTTGGTAAATCACCTCCATAGCAGATTCTGGCAGATGATTACAGTTCACTTGGTATAAACATCAGTATAAACAAAACTTTGTGAATGTCTAAAACATATCTTTCTTAACATCATCTTCTAACTAACTCCATTGACAAGTTCTCTCTACACATAAAGTGATTATCTAACATGGAGACATTAGTCACTAGCTATATGCCCCTTCAGATGTGGATAGTTTTGTCTGGCTTAATGATAGAGAAGGTTCATTCAGAATATTACAACGGTGAAATGATGTTGTCTTGTCATCTAGACTCTCTAATTTAACCTCAGGGTTTTTTGTATTCAAAAAGCTCATTTTGTATTCATTTGATTTGGACTAGATATAAATCTTGATCTTTACAACTCATTAACACCTTTCAGCTACAGCATTATGTGCATCTTTAAAGTCTGGTAGAATCTCATTTGAAGGTTTACACCAGTTTAAATTTCATTTCTTACAAGCAGCCTTCAGCCCAATAAATTTATATTGGTCCCTTGGACACAAGGACTAGATAAGACTCTGGTCTTTTTATTCTTTAGGGTTTTTTATCATGTATTTTACCATTTATATTTTAGCATTTTTTTTATTTAGCTTTTTTGACAGTACTACAGTTGTGGCCAAGATCAGTCCTTCTATGGACAGCTGATATGTATACTCCATGTATACTGATAAATAAATGTACAAATGAAGTCTTTGTCCTCACATCATGGGTATCTAATTATTTATCTGTGCCACTAATTGTCAAGATTCTACTTGTGTTCCTTTCAGGCATATATGTCTTTCCCCAGGATAAGAAAGTTCTTTACTCTTTCCTTTACCTACTGTCTTTTGAAATCTACCTCATTGATTTGAGAAGATGAATGATGCATTTGCATTTTCTGGCTGAATGCCTAATCTTGAGGCATTTCTGACCTGAGAGCACTTAAAATATGCACAGTCACCTAAAGTGAGCTAGTACTTCCACAGCAGAAAAATCCTATGTGAACTTGAGATTCTTCCAGCATGCTCTTATTTTAACTAAGTCAGTTTGTTTCCTCTCTGTCCTAAGAACAAGTCTTGCAATATTCCTTACTGCTGCTTCCATTGCTAATGCTAATTCCATTACTTTAGGCCATACTAAATTAACTTCTGCCTTGAATGTGAAAGCTGTCATTATTCATCCAAAGCAATCTGTCCCATAGTGTATCCTTTAAGACTATTCCAGAAAATCTTTGTTGTATACACAACTCTAGATTCCCTTTGCATCTGGATAGAAGTCTGAAATGCAAATCATTTTCCAGTAACTCCACATAAGTGGTATGTATTCTTCTGTTAAGAGTTGTGTGGATCTTCAAAAGGCCTTCTCATTGGTTCTGAGGCTGTAAGAAACTCTGTAAGTGGACTGGGACTTTGCTGCTAAATAACTCTGAGGGAATAATATACAACCACTGTCTACCATCTCCACCACAACAAATCAGTGCTTCCATCTTGAAATAAAATTATAATTTTCACTGGTTACACTGCCTTCCTTAATTTGTCATAAATTTTATCAATTTCAAGTGTTCCTTGTCAGCAGTGTTGTTAAATCTCTAGCAGAATATTGCAAGCTGGAAACGGCTACCTAACTTAACTATGGCATGACTGGAATGGGAAGAGGGAAAAAGCACTACCAGTTAATGACAGGGATTAAAAGATGGATGAATTATTATATTCTGGGGTAACCACAAGCTGACTGTAAGCTTGGTTTTGTTTTCTTAAAAGAAGAGTATCTCTCTGAGTTTGTCTCTCTTTCAATTTTTCCATTGTACTCTGCACTTCTTAAAGCATTTAAGCATAGCTTTTTATTTTTCAAATGGAGTTCAGATACATTCAGGTGACTTCATACGCAGAGATACAGCAGGCATCATAAAAGAACATCAGACTACAGATTTGATATCTTCTGCCTGGTGAATTCTAAAGTGAGGCTCCTTGTGAGGCAAATGACTCTTTTACAAGAAAAACAAAAATACTTGCACAGTAGTCTTCCATCTTAATTTGAATTAAATAATCTGTCCATTGACTATGAATGCTATAAACAGCATGATTTCAAAAATTAAATTAATAAGAAGGGTTTCACATTCTCATTTGTACCCAGATATATTTTTTAGGTGTTTCAAATCCGAAACAGGTATCTACAGGCAATTTTTAAAAATTGAATAGTAATTTATATCTATCTTTGTGTGCATCTGAAGACGGCTGTACGCTGCTGTGTGGAAATTTGATCAGTGACCAAGCTGACAATAATTTATTGCTTCTTCACGACTTTAATTCTCAAGGTCAAAGACCACCATAACGGAGGAAATGACCTCTAAATTTATTTAAACATTTCTCTGTCATCACATCTTTCATTCAGATTTGCACATACATATGAGGACAGTGATGTTACACAAATATCTGTGGGCTAATGGTGCTTATAGATATGAAGTTTATTAACAGCAGTGCATCAAGAACATACTCAAAATGGAATAGACTGTTAGCTACCTATCTTGACTAATCAATATATTTCCATTCTCAGTCCCAAAGGAGGACTTGGCAGGATATCCACATAGGTCAAGATTTATGACTCAAAAATTTCACCTTACGTTGTAGGTCCTCTTTAAGACTTAAACTTCTTTTCTTTGTCCAGCTAGAAACATTTCAGTCCTGTAAAGCCAGGTATGTTACATATTCATCCTCTTTCTTTTTTGCAATGCCAAGCCAAGAGTCACAAGGATGTGGCATGGTAACAGCACAAATACCATGGGAAGGGGCAGTGCTTCTTTTTAGGAGTGAGGACTCCAACCAGATTGGCAGCAAAGAAGTTAGTGAAGTGGTATAAAGATTTTTAGACAAGCATGAGTTAGGGCAGATATATTTGTGCAGATTTGGGAAAACTGGCAAAGAACAGACAGGGTGAGGGGCAATTTTGCTCAAGCTTAGTTTCCAAAATTTGGAAGAACAGGAATAAAGAACTGGGCCTAGACAATATAGATTAACTGTGTTGCCAGCAAAAGAACAGGACACAGACAAGAGCTGGAAAGAAGTGGAAGAAAGTACTCTAAAAGGATTAAGAATTGATAGTACACGAAGATATGTGTCAAGCAGACAGCTGAATATTCTGCTGTAGCTAGCTAAAGTGAGGTATTGTCATACCCAGCTCAGTTTTTTCATCTAGTCTTTTCTCAAGGCTGCCTAGCTAGGAGGTACAGTTATTCAGCCAGGAAACAGAAACAATAGCATATAACATGGGTATTAAATCACATCTAAAACCCCACACCTTAACATTATTATTTGCTATATGGATCAACCTATTGAATGAAAGCAAAACACGTAAAAGCATCAGCAAATACATTTATGTGATTTGAAAATGTTTGCAGTTTGACGATAGATGGCAAGAAAGACTAATTCATTCAGTTAACTATTTTTTTTACTCATCAAAGTAGTCATCAACATAAAACCCACCATGAGCAGCTGGGAGTGCATGGGATATTTCACATTTCCCTTCTTCTGTTGCATAATATTTAAAGGAAATAAAACCCTCTCCATATGACATTCAAAAAAAGAAGCAATCACACAGTTTGTGTTCATTAACGTACCATATACTGCACATAAACAATCAACTAGAACTCCAAAATTGTGCAAGTCTAAAATTAAGTAAGTCTTTCAAGTCTTTCTGACTTGAAGTCAGAAAGATTTTTGTTTAACTATTTTAATGAACTTAGAAGAAACTTAGCTTGAATGTCTGTTCATTATATATGTTGCTAGGACTAGATTTTGACTTCAAAAAAGATTTAAGTAAATCTGATCTTCTTAGGTATATTTATGAAATTCCTATACAAAACATAACCATGATTTTTCCCTCAGAAATTGTCACATTTCTCCTCCATCTTTTCTTTAGAAGCCAAAAAACTTCAAGTTTACTATTTGACATTTGAAAAATAATTTAAACAGTGTGGATGTAATCTATTACCTAGGTCTATCAGACAAATTGACAGGCAGTGTACAAACACAGATGTTCCTTTTTTGCTTAGCTTTTATCTGCAGTAAATCTTTTATGTTGGTTCTAAAATAATGTGGCAGTGTCACAAATTACTACCTTGCAGTCTGCCACACAGCAAATGTTCCATAACAAATAATTTGGCAGTCAAATCCCACCTCTTTTCTTGTTGGTGAGTTCAGCATTAATAGAAAATGTTTATCATTTTAATTAAACAGGAAAATTGTTTTGTAATATTCTGTAGTTTATTCAAGAGCATCTGGTTTCATTATCCAAGACTGGAAAACTGAACTGCTTTGATTGGATGCATTAGTCAAAAGACACGGGTAAGAATGCTTTCACTTGGAAAGTATTCCTCCCTATTAGTTTAAAATGCGCTCTTTCAGTAAACATTCCTGAGAAAAGCTCCCCAACTAGCAATGGCCACATGAGGCCAACATTTAAAGTCACAGACTAGCATATTTCACAGATGACTCCACCAGAGTTCTTGTTCAATTAATTCATTCTCCTTTTCATTGATACACTGCAAATGGAAAAGAAATGGCACGCAGACCATGGACCACTGCAAGTTTTGCCTCTGCAGCAGAATAAGCCTTTTCTGAATCGTAAGGTCCAGGGTTTTTTGCCACTGAGAACTAGTAACAAGGTTGAACACAGGGTAATTAGCTCAACAACATGGCTTAATTTCTCCATTAAATCCCCGAGTTTCACTAAGGCCAACCACATTCTTATTCTTGCTCTTTGAGTATGGCAATAGGGTATCTCCAAGTTTCCCTCACTCAGGCCTACTAGGAAGCCATCTGTGGACTTCTGGTTGGTTTATCTAGGCTTATGTTTGCTACAAGAACACAAACAGCAAACTTGAGGTGGGCTTGCTATTGATGGACCAGCAATGCTCCAGGTCCATACATGTATATGCTTTCTAAAGGGGCTGTATGCAAATCTCTTGCCACCTGGTTGCCAAAGAGCCTGCAGATACTGCATGGACTACTGAGGAAGTGTTATACAGGGTTTACCTTATAGATTTTTAAATACCAGGCTTTAGAGTGACCTTAAGGTCATGTGTAATTACTGGTGTAGACAGAGAATGTGGTATAAAAATGATACAATATGCTGAAGGATCTGGCCTGCTATGGATTTGTTTTTTTCCCACAGTCACTGTCATCTTAAATCTTAATGAAAAAAAGAAAGGATTATGAATAGTGGACAGTGAAGAGACCTGTTTTTTAAATTCATTTAAGAACCCGTCTGTATCTAGCAAAGACAAAAAAATATTGCTGGTATTTTACACCAATTTTACCCTTTGGGATTTTCTGTTTATTTTGTTTCTTTGGCTAAACATTTGGAGTAAAAATGAAGATGAAAATCTTGGAAGGAAATCTAGAAACATGAAATGTACTCCACCCTTATTACAACATTATTCTTGTTTAGCCAAACATTTTTCCTTTAACAAACGATTTGATATCGGCACGCATACCAAAAAGACAAGAAAGACTTTTCTACTCTGCCCTGGTGAGACCTCATCTGGAATATTGTGTCCAGTTCTGGGCCCCTCAGTTCAAGAAGGACAGGGAATTGCTTGAAAGAGTCCAGCACAGAGCCACTATGATTGAGGGAGTGGAGCATCTCCCTTATGAGGAGCGGCTGAGGGAGCTGGGTCTCTTTAGCTTGGAGAAGAGGAGACTGAGGGGTGACCTCATTAATGTTTATCAATTTGTAAAAGATGAGTGTCAGGAGGAAGGAGCCAGGCTGTTCTTTCTGATGTCAAATGACAGGACAAGGGGCAAATGGGAACAAGTTGGAGCATAGGAGGTTCAACCTGAACACAAGGAAAAACTTCTTCACTGTAAGGGTTACGGAGCACTGGAACAGGCTGCCCAGAGGGGCTGTGGAGTCTCCTTCTCTGGAGACATTCAAAACCCGCCCGGACGCGTTCCTGTGTGACCTAGTCTAGGCGATCCTGCTCTGGAAGGGGGGTTGGACTGGATGATCTTTCGAGGTCCCTTCTAACTCCTAATATTCTGTGATTCTGTGACTTACATTAGCCACATCTTTTTAGATAAAGAAAGAATTAGGAGGGGTGAAATGCATGAATGAATGGGAGAAGGTAAGAAATGTAAAACCAATGCAAGAAAGTAAGACTCTTTCAGTGAATAAAACCAATATCTTGCATAATAGTCACTTGAGTCCATGAAGAAGAGTTTAAATTTAATTAAAAATCACAAGGGCTTCATATAGCTTCCCTTTATGAAGGGACAGTAGGACTTATGTAACTAAGCATATGAAGAAGGGAGAAAGCATACGAAGAGGGGAGGGGGCAAAAAGAGTAAATAGCCCTAGCAAAATAAAAGTCACATGGGTAAACATTTTAAAAGGAAAAGTCACAGCAACTACAACTTAACACTTCTGAGATGCTAAAGTGAGAGGAAGGCTTAAAAAGAAACTTGCAATCATTTCAGGAAGCTATCAAAGATGTAGCCTTTCCCCATGTTTATAGCTAGATTTTATTGCTGGAATGTTGTGCTGTTCACTTATAGTTAGCAATTTATGCTTCAGGTTTCCTTCTTAGAGCTAAACTGCTTGCTGCAGTGGTCCCTTGGGGCAGCAGGGTTTTCAACAGAAAATGGTCACATATATCACCAGTCCCCTGAAGTCTATATAATTGCCTTTGCTGACCTACAGACAGAGGCATTTATTTTCAACAATTTTCAGACGGACTTAAAACAGGGACCATTACATTTCCTGACATCCTTCATATCTCCCAATACAGTTTTCTTCAAATCCTGATTTGACATAATCTAAGTCCTAGGCCAAAAATGGCACATGGTTTACACTCATTTTTTTCTCATTACGCTACAAATTGCTTCTTGGTCACTAAGCCCTGTTAAAGGAGAGCCCACTGAATCAAAGCTGTTTTCAAAGACCACTTTGGCTACTATGTGCAGGCGCCACCTGCACAGCAGAGTTCTCTCATGCAGCACAGGAAATGCCAATATGACCCAAGGCAGCCTGTTAAAAACTCACTTTGAAGCAAGTCTCAATCTGAGTGCAGGATCTTGTATCAAATGACCTACAGAAGTCCTTTCCAATCTAAATGTTTCTGTGATTCTATAATCCTATGAGGCACAATATTAACACAGCCGCAGAGTGGAGGGAAGCGGGCAGAGAATAATCACTCCAAGAACATGGATGCTCACACATTACAAGCTCTTTTCTGTGGGAAATCTAGAAACTGCTACTTAAAGATGTTTATAACAGTCATACCTCCTTTTTCTTAAAAAAAAAAAAACCAAACAAAAAAATCACTATAAGTATTACTGCAGAATTTTTCTTAATAAGAATTATTACTTTTATTACTTTATTTAAGTCACATCTGAAGCAGTGCCGCTTTAGAGACATCACAGGTCAGAAGATTTCCACATTCAGCTCTCAGTCATCTTGTGTCAACCAGAAATCCAGTTCTTCCAAGCAGTAGATAGCGATACACAAATCTTAAATAACAGACTATCAGTCTTTGATCATCTCTCTGCTTTGAAGCATGGATCTATTTGGTTTGAGCCCATTTTTGTATATATTTTCTATAGGTTTTATTAGAAATACCTGTTCATCTGGGCATTCCCTTAATTTTATTACATGTGTCTCCCTTCACGTGTCAACTTGATAGTTAACCTGCATCAACAACAGTTCAAATGTATCCTTTCATTTTCCAGACCTTGGTTAGGTAACTTCAGAGTACTTAAAAAAAACCCAAACAAACAGCAAAAAACCCTGGGTTTGAGGGACAAACATCTTCATCACTTAATATTTAGGAGGAGAAGAATTTATTCAGCTTAGCTCTTTATTTGCCATTGCCACTCCAGATAACATCACAGGGATAGTGAATCATCTCCATCATACAGCCACACATTCCATAGCAGCTTCTTATGTATAGTTTTACACACGTACATGATGCACAAAATGAAATTACTGATTTTCAAAGCTGAAATTTTTCCCAAAGGTATCTGTGCCTGCTGTTTTGTGGCACTTAGACAGCCTTGCTTAGGAGTGGAAAAGCAAATCCCATCAAAAATTTCATGATCCGTCTACTTCTTTCACCAGATTTTTGGTTTCTCAAGACAATACGTTCCATTAGTATCCTCCAGGGTTTCCAGCATATAAAGACCCCAGGACAACAGACTGACATACAGGTCTCCATTACCCAAAAATGAGAATTTCTAAGTTGTTGCTCTTCACTCCATATTGAGATCAAATCTAATCTTAAACCAGCAAAAAATCTCCATGACATGAAATTACTGTTTTAATTAATTTCCAGCAAAATACCACATTCTCAGAACTACATTGGCTAGTTGTTTCTTTGTCCAGCATGAACTTCATCCAGCATGACAAGATTCATCTAAGTTGAATCTTAAAAATGTTCATCACTGGTGTTCTACAAGACAGTCTTTTTTCTACTCAAATGTGGAAGGAAAAACGTGAGTGAATTTACCAAAATTACATTTCACTACCAGTTGAAAGCCATCCAAACAGTGAAAAAGTCAGTGCAAATTCATTTTCAAGATAAGAGTTTTGGCCTCTAGTTTTATCTGTATTTGCCTAAACTCAAAATGAATATAAAATCTATGCAGGAGGGGACTAATATTCTCATGCATCAAAGGTTCTCCAAGGTTGAATACTTGATAAATAAGTTTGTCATGATCTTTGCCATTTTGATATAGCAATACCCAAAGCACAAAAATGTATCTCCAGATACTGTTAATTTTAAAATGTTCCATTAATCTTTTAGCTCTTTGTTTTACTGCTTTTTCTTTCCTTATAGGGAGTCTTACTATTAGAAAAACTAGACTTTTTTCTTGAAATGTGAAGAAGCCTTGCCAAAAAAAATTCACCAAACCAGATATGAGAGCCTTGTGGCAGAGTTTGTAGCATCTTCAGATTGCTTATAGATTTTCTTGAAGCCCCATTACTTTCATTTCTCTGTATCCATGTGTCTTTCCTTTGGCACATGAAATCTTCTCAGTTGGAATTCTTACTGCTACTCAACTCTGCCATCAGCCTAACATATTTTTTCTTAAAGAGGGGATTTAGGTCTGGCTTTGAGCGCTTTTATGTTAGTTTGTGTTGAGCTTTCCTTTCTTCCTACCTTCAAGATTTAGTTCTTTCCTTATTTCTCCCTCCTTTCTGAAAGGCTCCAGCTGATAGTGGACACAGAAAATTTTATTGACACTTATCATCCTATACATAGACCCTTGCAGATTCACACACAAATGTCCCATGGGAACCTGCATTGCACTATGTAGAATATTTCTGTATCTTCTGATACCTTTGCCACTGCCCTAAACGAAATATCCATTTTCAGTTGGATTGCTTGAAATCAGCTTCAAGATCAAACATGACATCATGGTAAAAAGCTGTTAGGTCTGTAAAGAAAAGGGTAGAAAATTTAAGACAGTATACTTCCTGCCTGCCTTTCTTTCTCAGACGTGTTTTCAGATACACTCTTGATGAGGAGGAAAAGCTGGAAAAGATAGTGAGGTTTAATATGGCCAAATGCTGGGTCCTGCACTTGGGAAACAACAACCCGGTGCAGCGCTACAGGCTTGGAGAGGAGTGGCTGGAAAGCTGCCTGGAGGAGAAGGACCTGGGGGTGTTGGTTGACAGTCGGCTTAACATGAGCCAGCACTGTGCCCACGTGGCCAGGAAAGCCAATGGCATCTTGGCCTGTATTAAAAACAGTGTGACCAGCAGGTCCAGGGAGGTGATTATCCCCCTGTACTTGGCACTGGTGAGGCCGCACCTCGAGTACTGTGTTCAGTTCTGGGTACCTCACTATAAGAAGGATGCTGAGATTCTGGAGCGTGTTCAGAGAAGAGCCACAAGGATGGTGAGGGGTCTGGAGAACAGGCCTTATGAGGAGCAGCTAAGGGAACTGGGGTTGTTTAGCCTGGAGAAGAGAAGGCTGAGGGGAGACCTCATCACCACCTACAACTACCTAAAGGGAGGTTGTAGAGAGGTGGGTGCTGGTCTCTGCGCCCAGATGATGGAGGATAGAACAAGGGGTAATGGCAATAAGCTGTGCCAAGGGAGGTTCAGGTTAGAGATGAGGAGGAAGTTCTTTACTGAGAGGATCATTAGAAGCTGGAACAGGCTGGGCAGGGGGGGGTCAGAGACTGGAACAGGCTGCCCAGGGAGGTGGTGGAGTCACCATCCCTGGATGTATTTAAAGAGCGGGTAGATAAGGTACTTAAGGATATGGTTTAGGGGGTAGACAGGAACAGTTGGACATGATGATCTCAGAGGTCTTTTCCAACCGAGTGATTCTGTGATACTGTGAAACCCCTAAAAAGTGGGTGAAGAAGATAAGATTAGCTCTCAGGTGCCTTTATCTGTGGACACTAAAGCTCTATATCCTACCAGTTTGAGTAAATATCCCTTGCTTCACTGAGATGTGGGAGACCACTGTCTGCCTTTCTGATTCATGAAGTAACATCCATAACTAGGAAATCGTGGCTTCAGCCTCCTAGTAAGTCATGCATACTTATGAAAGAAATTGTTATTTATATAAAAAGAACACGTGTAATTTATTTTTTTAATAAGTCTAGTCTCCGGAGAGAATTTGGCAGAGAACTGTTTTTCCAATACTTTGGCTGTCTTTGCAAGAAGATCGTCTTGATAATTTAAAATGTCAGAGGATGTTTGCAGGAACAATAGACCAGATTCCTGAGCTGATGTAAACTGGCACAACTCCACAGACATCAAAGCAGCAATGCCAGTTTACACCAGCCCATCAATGTTCACAAATTAAATGGATGTTTTGTGGTTTACTACATGTCAGAAAACTTGTAGTGCAACTGAAGACCTCATAAGCTATGTCGTAAAACTATTTGACTTTTAATAGATCTGCAAAATCAAAATTTCACATCACAATACTGACCTCAAATAGCTCTTTAACGTCAGAGTTAAAACCCACATCTTTAATGCCTCAGAGAATAGGTGTGCAAAAGGGGCTAATGACTGGATTCCCTGAAGCACAGTCCTGATTAGTTCCAAACACATGTGCACACCAAATGAAAATGCAACACTTCTCAACAACTTGATAATGAGAATGTATCTTTAAAACTATTCTGGGTAAAGTTTATCTGAAGTTTTATTCTGAACCAGGTCTCTCTCCACTGACATTAAAGCATTCCTTTAAGATGCACTTTGTAGGTTTCAGAGTAAAGATTCCATCATTATTTTGCAAGATCATAGGAGCACTAATCAGCATTAGCAACAATTTAACGTATTCTGAAGTTTTGTTTGAATACCTTTTTACATTAAAGAAAATCAACAACTTTTAAAAGTAATATACATGTACATACATATGCTCAATATAGTATCTATATATCTAAAAATTTTTTAATAAAAATGGCATAATGAGGAGCTATGAGGAGTAAGATTTTCTAGTATTAATTATGTATGAAATGCATACTTTTACACAGAAATAATGACTCTTAGAAAAAAAATCTTTCATCAAAAGATCAAAAATCACTTAACAAACATCCTGTGAGCCTCAAAACACTCCTCAGAGACAATTTCATATGATCAGACACATAGATGGATCATTTGGCTATATAAGATGACTTTCTTGCATTCAGCCACATCAGGAATAGAACTAGCAACAAATAGTTCATCACATTTCCAACAGCAAAGAGAAGCGGTGAATAGGACAGGGAATACACCACGGGAGGTCACAGGAAAGCAAGGATGTGAGTTAGAAAAGAGGGCAGAGCAGCTCTGTTCAAGGCACCAGGAAAGGAGAGAGTCTGTCCACACAGCAAGCCAACTCCTCATAACCTAATGTTGCTTGTGCCTAGAAGCATTCCTTCTTCTTCTTCTTCTGAGAAGCTCCAGTCTCCTTAATTCTCATCAAAATGTCTTGAATTTCACTTTGTTTATATTCCCACCCCTCTGGCTTTATATGCCCAGACATTATGACTGCCACTCCTTTCTTACTTTTTTTCCTCTTTGACTGGTGACTGATAACTATTGCAGATCCTCTGTAGACCACTTGCAGCTAGCTCAGCTGGAAGCCTCACCTGTTTTTTTGTTGTTTTGGGGTTTTTTTTACCAAAACAAAATCCCAGCTCCTGCTCTACTAAAGATTTAAAAATCATGAGTTGCACATGCCAAAAATCAATCTGTCTCAAATATTAAGGGCAGAAAAATAGACATGTTTGGTGAAACACAGGGCACAGTAACACAAATCAAGAATCCTGGATCACCGTAGCCACCATCTTTAGCATTCCCTTTCCATCTTTGTTAGATGGAGTGATATAAAGATGCTACTAAGTCTTCATTTCCTTCAACATATTTATTATGATAGAAAGCTGTGCAGAAGTTGTTTTTGTATTAATCCATCATATGTTGGCTTTCACAAATGTTTCAAAACCTGCCAACTAAGAAGACTGCTACTATGTCAGGCTATAGTAGCTTCTGTAATATACTAGTCAAAAGACTTTCCAAGTGTACATTTTCACTAACCCTGATATAAGCAAAGAAAGAAAAATCTGTTCCTCATCCCTTTTCCATCTACAAGAAGTAGAAAATCACACTCATAAATTTACAGCAGAATGGAAGTCACACTCCATAGCTCTAGTTACAGTGCTCTCTAAAATCAATAGAAATTGAGTTGAGAGAGTACTTGCAAAAACAGCAGTTTACTTGGCACTAATGACAAAGCTGAACACTGAAATAGTCCTCTGGAATAGCCCACCACAAGAGATAATAGGTAGTAATGTGGGTAAGATCTGCAGAACAACTACTGCCAGGCAGAGCCCCAAGGTCTGCCACAACTCAGTGAACAGTGTAGATGACATTATTTAATGTGGGTCAGACAGAAGCAGGTAGTTATTTTTCTTTCTTAAAGCAATTGCCCTCAAAATGTGCCAAAGAACTGTCAAAGCTAGTAGTTCTAATAATGCACTTTAGTAGAAAATTGTCATATTTACAGCCAGTAATACAAAAAGTCTGTATAGAAAAGATTTCTTTATAATTACCACCAAAAATAGTCTGCCATAGCAATTTATGCCACTGCAAATACTATTTCTCCTTTCTTTCTTGTTTTGCTTTAAAATATACTTGCAGTGAAAGAGAAGGGCAAGAAAAGCTCTTAACTTTCAGTGTAATAACAAGTAGCTCCTAATAGACTAATGAACAAGGACCAAAAAAAATCGAGGCTATTATTCACTGCAGCTAAAGTGCATCTGCCAGCTCTAGCAAGAATATTTGGTCTAAGCTACATGCATACTGTGCAGGCATCTCAAAGTAGAGGTACTACCAAGAGATGTGTATCTCCTGTTGGAATATACAGACCCATTTGAATTAACTATGTCAAGCAAGACCTTCCAATAAAATAGTAACATATTTTAAACACTATTTACACTGTTCCTTCTTCCCTTGGAGGAAACTCATTGTGTTTAACTGAGGAAAACATCTGAGATGCCAAGAATGACAGTGATTTATGGTTTCACAGTAAAAGTCAAACACTCCTCTGAAACTTGAATGAAGAAATGAACATTGAGAATATATTCCAGAGATGTCATTCAGCTTGGTCTTGAACTTGGAAGATGTTTCCACTCAATGGATCCCTGTTCAGCACAGAGTACTCTTCAGAGATGTGGACTTAAATCCTGGAGTAGCTATCTTTCTTTTAGACTGCTTTTCATTTCATCTTAGCTAGCAAATGCATCAGGGAAACATCCTATGCATTTCTACACCATCTAATGCAGTAGAAGAGCATGAGGCCTGACTGGATCACTTGACCTCTTGTGCTACTTTAATACAAAATAAAATTATCATAATTGAAAACACCATATGGCAGGTTGCTATTAAATATGTATTGGACTATTGCCTTAGGCCCATGTTTCATTCAATGCTCTTGTTCATATGTTCTGGTTTCTATTATGTTTTCATTTATTGACTGCGGACCAAATATGAGTTGTAACACTTTCCTCAGAATTCTGTTCAACGCTTTCATTCGGCAAGGCTGCCTACTGAGGGCAATGACCCACTCAGCCACACCATGCCACCCTGTTGGCCACACCACACTGCCGTGCCATGCTACCATGCCATGTAACACTCCCTCATGAAGCCCAGATCCAAGGGTCAGGTTTTGTCCTGAGCCTCCTGAGAGGAGAGTGATGCACACCTCATCTGCCTGGACCAGCCCTGCTCACCAGCCTTGTCTTCACAGCCCCTGAGGCCTTTGAGGGCAGTGGAAGGATCTAAGAAGGTGAGTGGCAGTGGGGGGACATGGGACATGGTGCCAGGCCTGACCCTCCATAGTACCAGCCTGGAGATTAGAGCCCAATGTCAGGCTGATGCAGGCATGTTGTCACACAGAACAGCAAATCACTGAAGCAACATGCAGTGAATCGCTTGGCACTTGACTTACACAGACAAATCTCAGTGCATCTGCACTGTCCCACCTGTAACTGCAGAGAGGAGAAAAGCCTTAAACAAGGGTGTTTTGTAACTGAAGGGACAACTAGAGCCTGTGCTCACCACCTGCTCTCATGGGAGGGACTGGGAGATGATAAGAATTGCAGTGCAAAGTCTTGCTCAGTCTGACTTATTCCAGTCCCTTCTCCATGGGGAAGGTGGGTCTGGACTCAGCAGCGAGGCTGCCCAAATGCTTCTCCTTCAACGGGTTCTGTCATTGACTCAGAGTTTCTGGTTTCATGTCCAAGTAATTCAATCAAGTGTCCTTTGAAGTTTTCACAAAGGGGTTTTGATTTAGTTTTCTTTCTTTTCTTTTTTTTATTTTTCATTTCCATGCTTCTTTTTTCTTTAAAAAAGTGAATAAAATCCTTTCATTAAACACTTTAAGAAACCTCAAGGAAATGTATCAAGAAAATATTCCTTACTAAGGAGCTCTACTCTTCTGTTCATTATAAGACAGCAAGAAACACAGTTTGTTTCATAGTACTCTGAATCATGAAATGTTAGTATAAGCTGAAATATTTGAAGATTCTTCTGAAAAAGCCCCTCAGCTTCTTACTATTTGACTTGCATGCTTGGCTGCATCCACATGGCTGTGGACGTGGGGAACCTTGCTGCCCAATAGATGGGAGGAGCGAAGATGTGTAGATCAGGATGGTCTCACACCTGAATCTCTGTCCTTGACATTTACATATTGTATAAAATAATTTTATCTCTTTCTTTGTTTGTTTTAAAAAATGTTTGCCTGTCTTACTGTCAGCAGTTTATAGTGGAACTCCCTTTGGGTTTAGATAATCTAATAGATTTTAGCTTATTTAATAGATATTGTATTGTTTTGGTGAAATATGTTCACCATAATCTATAAAATTCATTGTAGTCAATAGAAACAAGAAGCTCTTCTTCTGTTCTTTAAAATTCTCTGAAGAAAAGTTGCATGTATTTTGAAAGCTGTGTGTCTCTACAGTGTGGAGAGAGAAAAACTGAGGAAGGCATATAACAGTAGCTCCAGGATGATCACCGTAACAGCTCCTTCCTGAGGAAGCTTGTATCAGTTTTAATAAAACTTGAGCTACGTTAATCTGCTGTTAATCCTAACCACAGGCAACAGTAGTTTGAGGTCCTAAATTGGTGATACATTATTACAGAACTGCAAACTACCCCAAGAGGGGGAAGGGCCTGGGAGAATAATTCTGGCTGGAGACCTGGTGTCTGTGTCTCTTTTTTCTTCTGTGCTTTGGCCTTTGTGAAGTGTCCACACTTACACGAACTGATAGCTTTCCTGGGCTGTCTGGAAGCTGAGGTTCTAATTATCAATTACTGTAGATCTTTGCTGCATGTGGGCTTACTTGATCAGGTTTCTGCTCCACTTCCCATTTCATATCATGAGGTGTTCCCATCACACCTTCAGTTTGCAGCCATGGGTCTGTTATCCTTAAACTAAGTCTGTGCACTCATCTGTACAAGTGTGGCTTGGATCCATCTTGGGAACGTAACTGCATTGATGCTGAATTAGCCAGTGTTTCTGATACAGAAATCATGCTATTGTTAAGCTTTTATTTTGTTTCTTGCTGGGCCCGATCAAGCAAATACCTGAAGTGCCATAGTAGTCTGAACAGATGATATATAATCCAGCCCAGAGCTACTTACATTAGGATGGTCGCTTGCAAAATTTTGAACAGACAAGAACTGACAAACTGAGTTTATATTGTTTTATCCATTTCTGTCTTATAGTTACGTTTGTTTTAGTCTAGTTCTAGAAAACATCAAGTACGATTTACTGTATTGTGGAGCCATAGTCTCAGTTTTACCAACTTCCTTCTCCTAACAATTTCCTTCTCTTGAAGGTCTCCGAGCACTAGTAAAAGTCTATTTAGGTTTTGCAGAATTTTTTGAAAGTATGTAACGTTTCCATTTCATGTGCCAGCTCATCAGCTGTTGTAAATGCATTAAAAGCAAGGGAGCTGGTTCACAGCTTACTCCTGATGAGTATCTGACTCCATGTATTATACTCTTTCACAAACCAACACTGCTTCATTCCTCTTTCTGTTAAAAGTTTCTGTCAGGGGAACAATAATATCAAAACCTATTATCCACATTCAAGCAAAAAATGTTCTATTACAGAACTGAAAACAACTTAATGGTTTAAACAACTAAAGGATCTGTAATATTTTCCAGAATGTAAAAGATGTCACAAATTCAGTGCAATAAAACTTCTTCCAATGATTAGGATTAAATTAAGCTGATTTTTAATGCCATATTATCTGCTTTTTTTAAGGATCTGTTTGCTTATTTTCTCATTTTCATTCACCGTGGTGTCACTTCAGGACAAAGACAAGTTTGTGCAGATGCTATACCTCTGCATTTTCATACTGTTAAATGCTTTGATTTTTATTTTTTTTATTAACATGTACTGAATTTCCTGGCATTTAATGCTCGAGAACAATTACAAAATCCCGTTAATGTAACTGTCTCACTTCAAGAGACTGATGCACACTTTCCAATGTTACGCATTCTTTTATCCCTTAAGAATATTTATTAATATTTGTTAAACATCTCTACATCTATGAAATAGCTTGTATCAAAGTTGCAAAATATATATCCTAACATGTTTCATGTGACAACGAGATTTATAATAATGGGGTTAATAAATGGCATGATAACTTTGTCTTCATGGGTTTATGATGGAGAGGACACAAATTTACTTGTAAATAACCCTATTTGTTTTTTGTTTTCTCTAATGCCATCCTTTTTTGATATTGAACATAACTCACATAATGTGGGTGTCTGGTGGCTCCATTATTGTTAGTTCAGTATCCCATCAGCTTTCCCATTAGCTGTGCACACACCTACAAAACATAACTATTCGAACTGTGATGGGCCATTAAAGGTTTGAATGGGTGGTTATGTTCCCAGGATTGCTGAAATAATAGAACCAGCTATTCAGCTTAATGGGGATAACTAACATCATTAAAATCAGTGTCAGATGAGCCAGCACTATTGTTCTCAAACACATGTTTTCAGATAGGAGCATCTAATAATTTAAAAACGGGACAGCCAGTATGCCTTTAACCAGAATATTCTGTAAATCCATGTAGTATTATTTCATTTATTGGAAAGCTGTGACTTCCATTATTACCTTTTCTAAAAACATTTCAGCTTTTTGCTGTGAAACAAATCTGTTTTCTTTAAATCACAGCACCGTGTACTACTCTAAGCATTGTTATATTTAACTGTCATTCAGGCCCTGACAATACCAGGCCTCCCCCTTCAAAACCCTTTTTTATTTCAAAGGTAATGTAGCAGAAAGACTCACTCTGGAAAGTTCTGGTACTGCACCACAACAGTCAGCATTTCTATTTGTGATTCTTTTTTTTAACCAGCATTTTTAATATCATGAGTCTTTTTAACTCTCTATTTTAACTTTATAACAGTTCTTAGTGTTACAGAAAGAGTTACACTGATTTAGACTTAGTCATGGCCTATAAAAGGCTGTGATTCCACCATTCTTGGCCATTCTTGTGTACGCAAAAAAGAAATTCTTCTAACTGCTACTTCACAAAATGCATACTATACACAGTTATGTTCTGTAGCTTCTGATCTGTGTCTCTGATGTCGTTTGTTTTTCTCCTGAATATTCAGTCTCTTTATACTTTTACTATCTCACAAGTCAGCACTTTTCATAACTACAGTTGTGTTTGTCTAATGGTCAATGTACAATCTAATGCATTCCTCCAACAGTTTGGTTATTTGTCTATGAACAGAGAACCATTTGACCAGAGTCCTAAATCTTTTACAAACTGCTTTCCAGCACCTTGCAGAATTACATTTTTTTCAATTTAAGCTCTTACTACATTGTGTACTGAAAGGCATTTTATTAGATTTTCTTACCAACATTGACAAGGGGACTCAAATATTGTAGGTTCACAGCCTAAAGCTCTAGTTAGCACAGTCAAACTGACACTGGCCTAAACCTTATGATGTTCCCTAAAGCAATATTTAAGGATACTATGAAAAAAAAATAGAATCACTAGCATAAGACATTTGCACTTATGACCTTGCACAAGCTTTCACAAGCTTTCATTATTTTTTTTTCATTTCTCGTGAAATCATGAATCATTCCTTACAGACTTCAGTCAAAAGTTCAATCACTTTTCTCTGAGGTGTATGCTTTCATAAAGGTGTTGCTAGTCCCAGAAAAAGCAGGTAGGGCTTTCTTGGTTTGTTTCCATGGGTCTACTGTTATCCAGGCTTCAAGATTTTTGAAAAGTAAAGTGAAAACATTAAAATTTAAGAAACACAACAAAACAAAAAACAACTGCTCTAAGAAACTCCTATTTTTCCTAACCTCAGAAACAAAGTTTGCCATTGTGCTTGGCAGTCTCACTCCTCAAATTTCAGCAAGTACCTGGGTATGCTCATACCTTTGTCACAGCCTAGGCTCTTCTCTTCTGTGTGATACTTTTCACTTGGCAAGACCTAGGCGATCTCCAGGATGTTAAAACCAAACCTGCTCATGGTATCTAGGGAAGGGGAGGACTAGCCTGTATTTTAGGGATACCTTTCAAGTTGTATCTGCACAGGTCATTTCAGGGCTGGAATGATGCAGGCCTGGCATCCAGACAACACATAAAGCCCAACTGAGCAAATCACATTAATTGGTTACTGTTAACTGCCCCCCCCCCCCAAAAATAAAGCTTCCTTTTACTGAAAAGTTCCTAACCTTTTCAAACTAAAAATTTGGAGCACAGCACACTTGCCTTCCGCCTGCCGAGTAATTTTTCTGTTTATTGGTATTAGCTTTCAAATGACAGTACTAAAGAGCTATAATGATCTGTACTGAAGACACTTAGCAAAGGGCTCATTAACAGCTGAGATGAGCTGTAAAAGAAACACATAAAATGTCAAGCTAATTTAAAAAATCACACTACACCAGGGAATGGGCAATTAAACAATAACACTTAGAAAGCACAGGAAGGTCTGAAAATGAACGTAACAGAGCAACAGACACTGCTATCATTAGGAATACAGCTCAGCTCCTGTAGTGGGTAAGAAGAATCAAAGTCCTGGAAATGTAAGAGAGACATACAGATCCAGCATGAATGCTCGGTAACGAAGGGCCATGCTTCAGGCTTACAACAGAATGTGTAAGAGGGCAATCTATCTTATAGTAAGTAAGTAATAAGGGATGCCAACCTTTACTGCCCAACATAAGGCATCTAACCAGACATATAAGAGTAGAGCAAGGACGGTTGTAAGACATCGTGATATTACTGCTAACCCTGTGGGGAAACCTATGAGAGGGTAGAGGAGACCATCAAGCACACAGTTTTGAGCTAAACTCATGTAATGAATTCTGCCTTAGATACCTTGTAGGTGCTCTGATTTAAAATGACTTCCAAGGCAATCCTAATGTAAATGCCTGTTTTCCCTAAAAACTGTTTGTATAAACAGTGGAGACTTCCAAATGGGTGACCCTGCTCCTGGCTGGAGTTTAGGTAGATATGTCAGGAAAAATGGATGCGGCACCACAATTTTTTCTCTTGTACTCCTTGTCTGTCCTCAAGCTCTAATTATTTTCCAGAAGAATGAGAAATGTCACAGAAACACTGTGAATTGTGAATCACTGAAAAAGGAGACTTAGAAGTGTTGATGCTTAGTCCTTGCAATTTGTCCCTTAGCTCATGTTCAACACCCAAGTGGCCTTTCTGTTTCTATGTTCATATATTTTTGTCATGGGAATTTCTTAATCACCATGAAATCTCTGTAGTTCAGATTGCTTCAGTCTTTTAATTCACTTCTGAATTGCTGAGTTGAGAACACTTCACAGATGTTCTGAAGTATTTGAATGGTCACAAAATCTTTTGAAAATTCAGTTAAAGACTTCTAAAAATGCAGCTCATTTTCCTGAAGTTCCATGAAAATTTTGGATATCGGTCATTTTTTCAGAGATTTCTGTTGCTTTTTCAGTCTTAGTTCACTCAAACAGAATGATTACAGATTTCTGTGGAGCTACTGCAAAACTGGAATGTACAGAATTGAGCTTCTTGTAAACCAAATATCATTTATCTGCTGCTGAAATATTAAAAAGTGTACAGTTATGCTTCCCTGTGTTTTCATAAGTAATCAAATTTAGAAAAATGCAGCAGTAATATCAAAGTTTTCATGCTTTGTTCACTTGTTCACTATTTATTTGGAGATTGTTTGGTGGTTTATTTCTAATGTCTTTTTTTCCTCAGAAGAAGCAACTACTTGGAAGGGTAATTTTTTTTTCAATATCCATTTGAGAATTCAGTAATTAAAACATAAAAACAGCATTTAAACTCCTCAGTTTATAGTCATGCCTGCAGTTTGAGTGAAACTTTGTCATTCTTGAACTCCTATTGATATCAAGGGACTGAAATGTCATGTTTGAAACCATTTTCTAAAGTTACTTGAGTAAAACTGATGGATGATATGATATGATATGATATGACATGATATATGATAAGATATTTTAGCCATCATTAAAAAATTCCACTGAATATGACAGAGAAGTCAGAAAAGGTCAGATAATGAAGACAGGATGACAGGACAAATATTCACTGAAATAAATCAGTTTTAAAAGCAGAGTAGACGTAGGAGTGGAATTGGACCACTGAGGATAATAAGGGACTTCACCTCCTAAGTTACTTCCAGTCATATTGATCCCACACACCTGGAGAACAATCAGGTAGTTATGACAGTTCTTCATGTACATTTTTATTCACGTCTCAGAAACCTGCAGTAACTTAATAAAATAATGGTGGTGGAAATGGGAAAAGAACATTATCATTACTAAAAGAGAAGTCAGGCCTCTGAAGACACATTCCTTTTTTAGTTCAAGGACAAATTGGACATTTTTGGAAAGCCAATATTCAAAAACAAGGAAAACAATAATAATATGTCAGCTGTTCTAAGAAAAATTATTCTGACAAAAAATAGTTTCAGTCATGGAAAATATTCCTGAAACCAGGTTCTGTTGTTAAATTTAATAAGAGCTTTGGTTTTTTCACCTCTTTCTTTGATGGCAATGTGGAAACTCAAATCCAACATTCACACTGCAAAAATGACATACAAAAATAAATATTGGTGTTGCTGAAGGAAGATATTTTTGAAATAGTTGTGTGGCTCAGGCAGACAAAAGCTCATCTTGCGCCCATTCTTAAGCATTTGCAACACATGGGATACATTTGAGATTTCTTCATAAAGTACCACCAGCATGTTAAAGTGCACTACAAGTTTGAGCCAACCCCAAAAGCTTTTCTTTTTATAAGCTTCCTGCCAGTTAAAATAATATGTTCTAACACACACACATATATATATGTATCTATTTACTGTAATGTATATGAAACTGGTTTTATATGTTGAAGTACGGTTTTACTGAAATTATTTTAGAGTTTTAATGCAAACTTTTCAAGTTCTTAATATTGGAGTGAAAGTACCCTGGTGGTATATAAAGTTTGTTTTACTCATCACTTTGCTGTCTCTCTTCATAGAAAAAATGTATAGCATTGTCTTTGAGATACCACATGGCAATTCACAAGTTGTGCCTTTATTTTCTGGCTCCACCATTGGCTTCATGTATAACACTTGGCAGAATATTGAATCCTTTTGCTTGATAAAATGGGAATAAAACTTTTCTGTAACAGGAAGAGTGTTCAAAGGAATGAGACAAGACCACATATTTCAAAATTAAAACATATTTTCAATGCAGCTTGTGACTTTATACAGTAACATCTCTGCCCCAGTGCTGCAGACGCATCTTCCCTCTCACCAGAGGAAAATGAAGCCCCCTCCTTGCTCTCAAATCCTGTTTCAGTTGGTGAGAGTGAAGTAAAAGACAATTAGGGCTCTATGTTCCTTGGGTTTTATCTGACTTTCCTATTTAGATTAGAAAACCAAGGCCATCATTAGACCTTCCTAGACACTAACTTCTGCGAGAAGTAGGCACATAAATTTCTTTATGATCCTTAGCATATAGGCATAGCCTCACCATATGTCTGCACAGTGTATAAAGCACTAGTACTGTAAGGCAATATTGGAATAAGAGAGAAATAAAGTAACAAACTTTACAATCAAACTATTTAAAATGTCATCTTCAGTGGCGACAAGTAGGCTGCAATTCTCATAACATGAGGGTTGGCTTCATTTTACCCTTCTGTGTCTCTTTATCTCCTTAGCAAATACAACAATGCTGCTGTGGAAATCTAAATCAGTTTAATTTAACAATTTTTAAAGTAATGTCTAGCACACTACATCACTGAACATCACTCCCCTTTTTTTTGTTTCTTTTAAAAAACAATGTCAAAAAATAGATATTGCACTGGATGTCTTACACTGGAGTATGTTGAAATGTGCTTTACTAATAGCTGGTTTTAGTAGCACTATTGTACTAATCTCTCTGAATTGATCTGAGAAGGAGCAGGATTTTTAAATTATAACAGAAGGGATACACTTAAACAAAGGAAAATATATATTAATTGGAATAATTATATTTCCTAATTCTGGATTTAATATTCCATATCTAATATAGCCAAATACTGAACTGGGACACACACTAAAAATCATGCTGGCAAATAATGAATTATCCAGAAAATGAGCCTCACTTCTGTGATAACTTTTTGCACACTGCAGCTTGCTGTTACTGTGCCACTTTAAAGCTGATTAATTTTTGCAACATTCACAGGGGAAATATAATGTAGCCACACTACTGAAGTAGCTAAATGCATTGGAATAGCAGTGATGTTCACAGTGTCAAAGCCACTCATCTGTGTACTGGCTCAGAAAAGGGTGACATGCTTCATGTCTCCAATGTCCTCTTTAAGATACTGAATTGATTAGTACCCATGAATGTTTATCTGGCATATAGACTCTGGGTCAGAGCTGGGTCAGAGCAAAGCTTAATTTGGTTTGTTTTCCTGGCTCAAACAATGGCTAAAAGCAGAGCCTGAGGGAGGCCCTTTTTTTTCTTTCCACCTACTTTTCTAGGTGCTCTCCCAGCCTCTCAGTTTGTGTTATATTTCTCATGACTTGTCAGCCTCACCTCTGTGCTGTGAAGATCATGCAACAGACCCTCCTAGAAGCTATGCTAAGGCACATGGAGGACAAGGAAGTGATTTGAGACAGTCAAGGACAAGTCCTGCATGACAAACCTAGTGGCATTCTATGATGGAGTGACTACATCAGTAGACAAGGGAAAAGCTATGGATGTCATCTGTTTGGACTTCTGTAAGGCCTTTGATGTGATCTTCCATAACATCATTCTCTCTAAATTGGAGATAGATGGATTTGATGAGTGGATTGTTTGGTGAATGAGAAATTGGCTGAATGGTTGCATCCAGAGGGTAGTGGTCAACAGCTTAATGTCCAGATGGAGATCAGTGACAAGTGGTATCCCTCAGGGATCCATATTGGGACTATTACTGTTTAATAGCTTCATCAATGACACAGGCAGTAGGATCAAGTGCACTCTCAGCAAGTTTGCAGATAGCACCAATCTGAGCAGTGCGGTTGACACACCTGAGAGATGGGTTTCTGTCCGGAGGGACCTGGACAAACTTGAGAATTGGGCCTGTGTGGACCTCATGAGGTTCAACAAGGTCAAATATAAGGTACTGCAACCTGGGTCAGGGCAACCCCTGGTATCAATACAGACTAGGGGATGAAGAGATTGAGAGCAGCCCTGTGGAAAAGTACTTGGGGGTACTAGTGGATGAGAAGCTGGACGTCAGCCAGAAATGTGCACTTGCAGCGCGGAAGGCCAACCATACCCTGGACTGCATCAAAAGAAGCATAGCCAGCAGGTCAAGGGAAGTGATTCTGCCCCTCTACTATGCTCTGGTGAGACCCCACCTGGAGTACTGTGTCCAACTCTGGAGTCTTCAGCAGAAGAAACGCATGGACCTGTTGGAGCTGGTCCAGAGGAGGGTCATACAAAAAATGATCAGAGGATGGGAACACCTCTCCTATGAAGAAAGGCTGAGAGTGTTGGGGTTGTTCAGGCTAGACAAGAGGGGGTTCCAGGGAGACCTCATTGTGCATTTCAGTACTGACAGGGGGCTTATAAGAAAGATGGGAACAATCTTTTTAACAGGGCCTGTTGTGATAGGGCAAAGGGTAATAATTTTAAACTACAAGAGGGTAGATTTAGACTAGATATAAGAAATAAATTTTTTACAGTGGGCTGTAAAATGCTGGAACAGGTTGCCCAGAAAGGTGGTAGAAGCCCCATTCCTGGAAGCATTCAAGGTCAGATTGGATGGGGCTTTGAGCAACCTGAACTAGTTAAAGATGTCCTTGTTCACTGCCGGGGTGTTGAACTAGATGGCTTTTAAAGGTCCGTTCCAACTCAAACCATTTTATGGTTCTATTCTATGATTCTATGATTCTCTAAGAAGACCCAAACAGACACAGAGGGAAGGAGAGATTACTCTTTTCCACAGAGTCACATGGCTTGCTTTGGAAATGGAAGGGAGAGAAGCAGGGGAGAAGAAAAGCATGCAGCAGTGGCTGGGGATGGGGGGAAGAAATAGAGTCACAGGACGGAGCAGGAGCCTGCTGCTCATGGAGGGAGGCGGTGGGACTGCAGTGAGGGCAGGCAACAAATGGTTTTAGTTCACTCAATGACTTTCTTAGTCACAGCAAACTCTGCCCAGACCCCTCTGGTCACCCAGAGGTTTTCTTTTTTCATCTGCCGTAGGATCTGGCTGGCTGTTCCCTGGTCTGTTCCTTGGCCAGGCCAGACCAGAGGTGACTGACAAGAGTTTGTTGAGATTCAAAAAGTCACTGAGTGAATTAAAACCAAGCCTGGAAGCAGAGATTTTTCTTGCAGAGTTCATAGGGGAAAGTTAGCTATAAGCACTTCCTATTTCTGTTTCATCTGTCCTAATCACTTTGAGTTTTGTCTATTTACAAATTGAATTATCCTATTAGATATTATAATTAAAAATAGCTTTTTAGCCATCTTCAATTAGATTGCCATAAAGAGAAGGTGTACTTAGATTTCACACCAAGCTCTGGTCAACCTGTCCTACTGAACACACATTTTGGTTTTTTATCTTAGAGTTTTCTATTAAGTTTACTACTGAGGCCCTCACAACAATTTACAATAGTACATTAAGCAGTATTATCTCTGAAATGTGGTCATATATAATAATTGCTGTACAGGTCACACTCTGTAGTAGAAGACATAAATAAAACACAGTATTAGATCCTGCTCTTAGTTGCACCAGCAAATTTATACAGATCATTTAGTGGCTCAGAGGAACGCTCTTGATTTTTCATGTCCCAGAAGATGTACATTGCAATGTAGTGATCATGAATATGCTTGTCTGCTTTCTGAAATAGATAGCTTAAGGAATATTGAGTTCTTTGCAGCTGTGGGCTATCACTTACCCCCTGCTAAAGAAGTACTGACTAGTATCCATCAGGGAAGATCCTCTTTTAATGTTTTCTCTGTATTGTGCACCCAGTTTTCCCCAGCAGCTGTAGTTCTGAAGGTGAACCTGAACTCCTGACAGGTTCATGAATAACTCTGCTGTGCTCTGGGTTCTTTGCACTTAGGGGAACATAGGCATTTTCAAACTGCTAGTATTCTTTTTAAAAACTATATTAGCTTGAGAATGAAACAGGAAGTTTGTTCTGCTAAATAAATATTTTTGTTCTTATTCTCACTTGTTATTGGATTTTCGATTAACTAATAGTAGAGACTTTTCTGTTCTAGATTACTTGTAACAATAACAGTTCTTCCTTGGTTGCCCTTTGAGGAAGATGGGTAACACATTCTCATTTCCCCTAAAAATATTCAGATGTTCTCTGCCCTTTTTTTCTAGGAGGAACTTTCTTCCTTCATGGTTTTATTTTCACACTGGAATTTCTACAAATGTAGCTAATTAAGGCCATAATCACTGCCTGGATTTCTATGACCTTGTAGGTGGTCAGAATATATTTACGGTTATTAGAACAATTTATGAAATCATGCATCATGAACAAGGTTCACTATGGAATCAACTCTAGACTTTGACTTAACATTTAGTTAAGCTATGTCTGTACTGCACAGTGTGACCTGTCGTACATGTTTGTTCCAGCCAGACCCCATTGTGGCGCATATCTGTACCTGAGAATTTGGGACAAGCCATTAATAATAAGAAACATAATCACATCATACCACCTCAGCTGATGCAGGTAAAGCAGGATTACTCACTGGAGAATATGAAAATGCCAGTGGACAGTGAAGATCTTGAGATGCACTGACATTAGCCTTCGCACTCTATCATAGCATTCTATCATGGCTATGCTAGCTATCTCAGCTATTGATCTTAACATTAATACTCTGCTCAGAAATGCAGTAAGGTCTCTTTAGAACCTTTCAGGACCAAGGATGAAATAAATGTGGCTTTCATGGCCATCACAAGGGCATAGTGTAGGCATTTGCACTATCATTGTCCCTGTTCTACATTAAATATTATACTGTAGAATTCAAGCAGCTTGTTGTTATGGTTTAAGGGTTACCAGCCTGAAAGGGAAGGACAGGTGGTGTCTGTAGGACCCTGGAAGGTCAGAGATCAGTACTGTTCCCTCCCCTTTCCGGCCACAGTCTATAAAAGACCGAGGTTTTTTCGCTGGCTTTCCCTGTCTTCCTGGGCTGCTTCCTGTCACATCTTGGGACGGCTGGGCCTAGCTCCACGTGCTCGGCAGCATCCACCACCATCCGCTCCCAGCACCACTGCGGTCCCTGGTGATGAGTCACAGCGGTCACAACGGCCACAAGGCACTGCTTGGATATTTCCACTTAGGACTGAGATTGAGTTTTGTATATAAATATCCTTTGTCCCTTATTAATTCCCTTTCCTTTCCCCTGTTGTTTTCGTTAAACTTGTTACAGTCTTAACTTCCAACCTTGTGCGGAGCATTTTCTTTTTTATTCTCTCTCTATTCCCTTTTCTTAATCCTCCCTCTGGGAGGAGTAGGGGTAATAGAGAGAAAATCCTGCTCGCTCGCTCTCTGACCCTTAAGCGGAGACACTTGTCAAAATATGGTCTGGCCAAGATGGGCTTTCCTCCACAAATCTTTATTCCTTCTGATAAATTTAATCTTGTTTTTTTATTTGTTTTTTCCATTTGATGTGCTAATCTGCCAGTTCAGTTTACTCATCGTTTGGCCACCTCATGGTTTCTGTCCTTCCTAGGGTCTTATTGTAGGTCTTTCCTGCCTGAGCCTCTGAATTCCCCAGTGTTTCAGCTGTGACATAGTCTTTATGATCACCTGTCTCAACTGCAGCACCTAAATTCCTTCTTTTGGGAAGGTATTTCTTCTCCCTCTAAGCACTTGTTCCTTTTTCTCCTTCTGCCATCTAATTTAATCTGTTCTAGAGCAACACTTTTCTCCCCATAGCTATTCTATTTCTGTAGTCTCTTTCTCACTTTGAATACAGCAAGACAAAGTGTAGCTCAGGATAGGCTTCAGTCTTGAGCTTTTCCTTTTATTTTTTTTATTTATTTTTTTTTCTCCTGGAAATAAACCAGAAAACTAGCAACAGAAAAACCTCTTTTTCCTCCTCCTCCAGAAAAAGAACTGCTCCTTTGTATCTAAGATTGTGCTGTGCTGTTGGTCCAGTATTTCCTTTTAACTAGTCCTTGGCTGAAGAAAAATTATACTCCAGGCCTGCTTCAGTTTCCTGAAGGTAACTGGCATTTCATGCTGTTTTAGACACCATAGGAACCTGGGCTCTGGCTAGTGGCTGCCCAGAAGGCCAAGGATCCTCATAAGTCCTGTGTCATGCCTGCCAACCCCATGATGATGTTTTGGATACTGTAGGACACCTCAAAGGGTACTGAGCTCCTATATTTAGGCAACTGGAACATTTCCCCACAATTGTTCTGGGATGAAATGAATCACTCTCTGAAAGACGCATCCTCTCCATTGACTGTAGAGGAAACCTAAACTACTTGTTTACATGCCTAGCTTTCAGACAGCTAACCATGGATGAGAAGAACTATATCCTGAAAGTATATCTGTCCAGCAAAATGAAGGATGACTGTGGCAGATGCCTCCCATGGTTAGCCTAATATTAGTCCAGTTAAGAACAGAAGGAGATCAAGTGCAAGGTCCTGCACCTGGGTAGGAGCAATCCCAAGCACAAATACAGGCTTGGCAGAGAATGGCTTCAGAGCTGTCCCAAGGAGAAGGACTTGGGGGTGTTGGTCGATGAAAAACTCAACATGAGCCAGCAATGTGCTCTTGCAGCCCAGAAGGCCAACTGCATCCTGGGTTGCATCAAAAGAAGTGTGGCCAGGAGGGTGCGGGAGGTGATTCTGTTCCTCTGCTTTCATAAGACTCCACCTGGAGGACTGCATCCAGTTCTGGGGCCCCCAAAATAAAAAGGACATAGAGCTGTTGGAGTGGGTCCAGAGGAGGGCCACGAAGATGATCAGAGGACTGGAGAACCTCCCCTACAAGAACCAGCTGAGAAAGTTAGGGCTGCTCAGCCTGGAGAAGAGAAAGCTCGGGGGCCACCTTATTGCAGCCTTCCAGTTCCTGAAGGGGGCCTACAGGAAAACCTGGGTGAGACTTTTTACAAGTGCAGGTAGCGATAGAACAAGGGGAAATGGTTTTAAACTGGATGAAGGTAGATTTAGACTAGATATTTTTGAAGAAATTCTTTATTGTGAGGGTGGTGAGACACTGGAACAGGTTCCCCAGAGAAGCTTAGGATGTTCCATCCCTGGAAGTGTTCAAGGCCAGGTTGGATGGGGCTTTGAGCAACCTGGTCTAGTGGGAGGGGTCTCTGCCCATGGCAGGGGGGGGTGAACTGGATGATCTTTAAGGTCCCTTCCAATCTAAACCATTCTATGATTCTATGATTCTACTAGAAGATGAGATACCATAAGGCTAGCATGTGAAAGCACCTATGCCACTGACCTAGATCTCCTAGAGAGCTCATACTCTGGTTACCAGAACGTGCTAAAGCTGATACTGTCATATCTTAACAGCTACTATTACTTTTGCTATCTTAGATTAGGTTAACCGAAGTACACGGTACAACTGTATCTTCATTTTCTTTATTGACCCATGGTACTGGTTTAACTTTCTTCAGCATAGCACATTTTGTTTGAGTGTCACCCAGTCATCTATTTCTCCAGAGAAAATGTGGACATATTTAACAATCCATGACTATCTTCCAACTTTTTTTGCATTTGTTTCTTATTATACTGATTTGCTTTCCCAGTCTATCCGTACCACTTTACTTTGGTTCATTCCCTATTAAAACAGTCTAAAATTTCCTGCAATAACATTCTCAAAGCATAGTTACTCAAAAAGGTTTTACTGCAAGAGTCACTGTAATTACCCTATCAATAATACAATTGTACACTGCAGTGTTTGAGATGATTATTGAGGAATTTTGTAGCAATTTTGAATAAGAGTGGTTGGTTTGTTTGTCAGTTTATTATGTCCTTCTTTTGTTGCCACAATCACATCTGCAAACAATAATCCTTCTATTTTGTCCTCTGAGCGTTCAGTTATGGTTCATGAAAAGCTGCCATTTTATTTCTCTTTTCCCACTGCTCCCATCTTATAAACTGCTCTGTTATTTAGATTGACTTTACTCTGCCTTGTTTTCACACATGCACCCCTGTAGTATACACAACAGTGATTTCTCTAAAAACAGCTGTTCCTCTTGCACAAATGTTCAGTGTTATAATATTATTTTAGTCTGAACCCTTCAATGTTGTCTTCATATGATCTATTTTCATTTACAAAAAGACTTGCAACATTAAAAGAGTCACAACCTCTGTATTAAGGCATATAGGGGTAAAGAGGACATCCTGGAGAGTAGGTTACACCACCAAAGCTGACAAGGGTAGGGGTATGTAAGCTGGTCCTGTTCCATCTCAGGAAGAACTGTTCATTTCCACTGAACTGCAAATCCTCCTTAACGCTGATAAACAAGTGGAAATTTTATAATCAGGGTATATTTACGCTGTACACAGGGACGCTATTGTTTGGGTAAAAGCTTAAAGGTATTACTGCAATGACGCAGAACGCATAGAAAAGCCCAATGCTGCTGTTTGTCACAAGTTATGCTCAAATTATGTCTCAAATAATAAGCTGAAACTAGAACCAGATCAGAAATATGGAGGCATAGAGATGGACTGAAATAAGTTAGGCTGAGGCATTTTCTTTTGACTTACTATTATTATTTATTTAGTAAATTCTGAACAAATTGCAGACATACATCAATAGGAAACTATTTATGATTGACTGACAAAAATACGGTTGCGTTGATGGAAACTCTGACTTAATGTTATAAAATAACTCATTTCCAGAAGCCAGCATTTTCAGCTGAAGCATACCTTCACTCTGTTGAAGCCTAGTTTCCTTCCTGTAGTCACTGAACTCATTCTGATTTAGATCTGGCTAGGTAAAAAAAGAAGAAAAAATACAGATTAAAACATATCTGTGACTGCATAGCTGTGCTTCCTGTAGAATTTACTGGGCACCTTCATTGCTTTATAATGTTCAGTATCTGTAAACTATCCTGAACCAGAATCCACAATTTGAAAATGTTATTAATATTTAAGCCTTTGTCAGCAATGCAATGGATAGGTACTGTTCAGGTACCATACAGGTACTGAAAGCACAAGATGTGTCAGAATGCTGTCCTGTCTCTGCTGAGAAGGTGCATGATCAACCTTGCTCAGCTATCTCAGCAACACGTACTGCCACTGTGCTCTCCAGTACAGTAAGACCAGCTAAGTTAAAGTTTTTTTAATTAGAAAGCTTAGAGAAAGCTTCACTGCAGTGAAGTAAAAGGAGTCTCTGTAAACAGTGAAGGTTAAAAATTAAAAGTACATGAAATTAAATTTGGTTTCATGTTTTACTCATAATAACTCTTCTAGTACTCGGATGGCTTCAACCAAAGAATAAGTATAGTTATTCTTCATGGGCTTACTTTAAGCATATATGGTAGCATGCATAAAAGTGTTTATTTTCCTTGGGAAACCTTGACCCTTAAGCACATCAATCCCTTACTGTCAGGTGACTCCAGAGATGTAATCTCCACAACTGAAATTGATGAAGAAGCGTTTTAGCTGTCACAGCATACTGAAGCGTAATTCCACATTTTAAAATCACCTGTTGAGCTAACAGAAATCAATCTGAAATACAGACCTAAGGTAGAGGAACATATTTTCTAAATGAGCTTCAAGTGTTTTTTATAACTTCACATCAGTCTTGCTCTAACAACTCAGTTCAACTGCAGAAACACATCAGTAGCACAGATTTAGGATGATTTTGCAGACTTACAAGTTTGGTACAGACTGTACTAAATTCCTTCAAGTTTTCATCTTTGACAAGAGTAGGAGAAAAGATAAAGATTTCTTCCCTCTTATGGCTTCCTTTGTACCTCTTGGAAAGAAACTAAGATACTTCCAGTAACTGACATTGAAACTGGATTTTCCATCCTCAGTAACACTCTGAGAAATTTATATCTGTAAACTACTGAAATTACTAGTCTTGGGGGGGGTGACAGGATGGAGACTAGTTTTTCAGAGATGTAATATTATTGTTTATCTGATATCTGCCTGTAACTCCTATTTTAAATGTATTTTGAACCTCTTGACCAATTTATTTAAAGGAGGCATACAAGACTGACAATTTGTACAAACTAAATGCAGGGTTAGAGAGAAAGACCCAGATCAGTCTCCATTGAGGAAAGGCAGTCCAAATTAACTCCATTTGGCCACAGTTGCATGACCAGAGACTGTACACATTTGTCAGAAACCAGACCACGTATAAATAGCTCCATATGCTGTCTTTGACCAGCGAAGTATCCTTGGGACAAAAGACATTAAATAGGAAACTGGACTTCATTAACTTTGCTGCTCACAGAATAAATTGCTGTTATAAAATGGAAGACAAAATTTAAAGAACAGAGAAAAAACAGTAAGAAAGAGCATTATATAGCTTGGTTTCAGAACAATGGTCAAGTTATTAATTTAAAACAGATGTTCTCAGTCCTTCAAAAACAGATAAAGAAGGAATAGGTAAACTTGTACTTGAAAAGTAGTAGACCTCTGTCCTAATGTGTTGGTACAGGTGTGCACTTGAAGATTTGGATGCCAATCCATTGGATCTGCGGCATTGGTCTGGAAATGTCTTAAGTTACCCTCTTCTTGCTATATTTCTGATGTCCTCCTTTTCTGGTGTCAGTTGGACTGCAGAATTGCTAAGACTTGGACATAAAAAATAATGGGCCATGGGAGGAGCTCAATTAATCACATTTAGACTCTTTTAAAAGTTTATTTTCTTTGACACAATTTGGATTTTCAAATGTTCTAGCTTACAGAGTCAAATTTTCCTTGAAACGAGGAAGCTCAGCTACACACCAGTGTAACCCAAATACCATGGACTTGCTTTGAAAGTTGAATCTTACCAAGTTCAATGAAACTAGAGGATGGACACAGTGTTTTTCCACAACTATTTCAAACTAAGTATCAGGGCTTTCTCTCACTTTCAGGCAGCAGATTTTTGAGCAGATAAATTATTAATCTGGGAGAGGTCAAGTCAAATCTGATGAGACTGTTGAAGCCAGCAAGTAATTTTCTTATAAGTCAAATGGGCTGGGGATCAAGCTGACATTCCCTCCCTCTCGGGCGGAGGGTCTGCAAGGAGCTGCCTCAGCAACTTTAAAATTTCATTCTAAGCATGAGACAAAGAATGCAAAGGGGCCTCCAAAGCAGAGAGGGAACCAAAATTCTCGGGCTGCAGTGTCTCTCTTCTCAGAGGACTTCACTCCAAACTCTTGCCAAAACAGATCTATTTGGAAATATGTTTTGCCAGATAATTTTTCTACTTTCTTAAAGAAAACAGAATTAAAAAATAAGCGTAGTCCTATGACACCAGGCACAGAGATGAGGTGAACCACCCCTTATATAATTTTTTGTTTCTGAATTCTTCTAGTCATTTCATCCACACATATATTTTCATCTGTTAATATATTTTTGTTAGGCATCTTGGGGCAGATTTACAGTTTCTCTATGAGAATCTATTACACTATTTATTTCATGTAGTTCATTTATGAAGAAAAGTAGATGATGACTTTGGACTTTGATTATCCAGCTTGGGAATACACCTGACTCACAAAGCTGTGTTCAACATTTAGTCCCTGAACTATGGGATCTATAGGATCATTCACAAATTTGAAAATAAGCATATGCTTCCACATATTGTTGGATCAGAAACTGGAGTTATGGCTGATCTGTGCCAAGATTCATATTTGTTCTATTAAGAAAATAGGAACAAACTACAAACTTTACATCTGGAGGCTAATTTGAGCTTCTTTTAGAAAAGAAGGATGGGATTTGATTGAATCCTTTCTCTTATTCACTATTAGAGGAATCTATCATCTATTTAAGGACACATAATATTTTCCATGCTTATGTTACTGCAATTAGTAGATTTTGTTTATGTCCACGGTGCTTATTATAATTTTATGCACAATAAAATATTGTCAGTAAAAAGACCAGGTAGTCATACTCACAATTTAGATTAGCAATCAGAGCTTTAAAAAGAAAAATGTCTTCTGTATTATAGATGTAAAAATAAGCAGTTGTAGAGCAGAGCTTTCATTTTCTTTCATTTAATCCAGAAGGACTGAGATAGAGTAGCCTCTTAATTCTGTTTTTAATCAGCTTTTACAAAGAACATTTCAGGGAAACAGAATTTCAACTGAGGTGGTGAGAAACAAATATCGGTTAGCATTATGACTAAACACAGTTATGAAAATATTACTGAAAGTCATTTTATATGGTTTTCCCCTTCCCTTCCCTTCCCTTCCCTTCCCTTCCTTTCCCTTCCCTATTCTTTTTCAATGTTATGTGTACCTTATATGTTTCCTAGTCAGTAAAGTACCAGTTACAAGAATATGAAGTAGTTGTGATCGAATTATTGCAATGAAATAGTGATTTACAGAATTACTTTTTTATGAATTCCATGTTTTTTTCATAATTAGAAGGAAAATGCAAGGACAAGATAAATTCTCAGGAAGCCTGCAATAAAGACTCTTGTTTCTAGCTCTGTAACTGGAGCATTGTGGCATGGCTACCCTTAGATGTGGAAATTGTTTTCTGTGTTTTTAATACATTTTGGTGGCTGCTTCCCACCTCTGAAAACCAAGAACATGTACATGGATCATGTAAGCTAATCTAGCCTGGTCTGAGGAAGAATTAGTTCCTTCTATCTTTTGTTTGGAGATAGTAATGGATGTTAGAGTTACATTACTAATGTAAACTAACTGGTGTAGTAACTGTAATGAAGATTGAGTCACTTGTTTGGGACAAAGGAAAAGGGAATGAAGCTACACAAGTTGAACAACTGATTTCAGGGAGGTGCATATGAAAGATGAAGTACAGTCATCATAGAACAACGAATGTAATGCGGCAGCATCACCACCAACGGTAGAGTGGTTAATGTCTTATGATTGCTTAATATGAAATGCCAAATGGAATGCTCACAGAAAACCTTCTGCATTCACTGGCATGGATCTAGAAGCAGGAAAAAGAAAAAACAAAGAAAACAAATTACAAAGAATTTGCGTCAAGGGTGACAATTACATTGCTACTAAGTATGACTCACAGCTTCACTTCTGTAAGATATTTAGGAAGCAATTTTACATGTGTCAAGCACAATAATACTTGTCCAGTAGCTAATATGTGCTTGTGCACTTTTTTCAGTAGATCCAGAGCACTCAGTGTTGTTAAGAACTGTGCCTTTACAACAAAGGCTGCCAGGATTGTTCTATAATATAGACCAGAGCCAGTCCTGTGTTGAGCAGGAAATGTAATAAATAAAAATGCGATCAAGATGTTGGCTGATTATTAATGAATACATTTGAATGTAGAATGCTCTACAGTGAGTGCCCCCTTCATCAACTTATTTTGTTTTATTTCTCATTCTCTAGGTCCTGTCTGGACTTGATCATGCACAATAGAAGTATTGGTCTCACATTTACAAATGAGAGCTTAGGGGAACTGACTTTGCCAGAATGACCAGCCTCTGGAGAGAGCTGGGAGCATCATTGTGATTTCTCACATGGTTGTACTCAGAATGTCTGTATTTTAACTTTTGGAGTAAACATCATCTGCTCATTGAGGAGCAAATATGACTGTAACTGCCCTTAAGAATGTTCTGTTTTCACAAGGCTCAGCTGTGAAAGGACTGGGATTGATGACCTGCAAAGCCTTGTCCAATACTTTCTGCCATATTTTTCTTCAGCTGGTTGCTGCAGACCTTGATTCAGGGTTCAAGGTTTATGGGTCCAGTTATCGCGAGTTACCACATAACAACAGAAAATGCCTGGATGTACAGTCTTATGTCTCAAAAATAAAATCTTTAGCTATGATTTCAGAAGCAACTGAATTGTTCTAATTGGTCACTGCAACCACAGGGACTTGTCTAATTCTCTCCTGATCTATTTTCCCATCTCCTTGCCTTTATCTTTCGTCCACCTTGACCCCTGCCTCACAGCTCTCATAAAACACATCCCTGAGAAAACTCAACATCGCCCAGTTGATAGAAAATCATCCACTTCTTTTTTCAAGACTATTTTTTAGCAATGATATTGAGCTAAATCTGCTCATGATGGAATATCATGTGTGCTTGTCAGGGTCTAATACACTCTGACTAGGTTCTGTTACATATTCCACATGAGGAGAGTTTAATGTTTAATACTAAATACACTTATTTGAATGTCATAGAATAATTTGGTTAGAAAAGATCTTTAAGATTATGAAATCCAAGCATAACCTGTCCACTACTAAACCATGACCCTAAGCAGCACATCTACCCATCTTTTAAATACCTCCAGGGATGGTGACTTGACCACTTCCCTGGGCAGCCTGTTCCAATGCCTGATAACCCTTTCAGTGAAGGGATTTTTTTTTAATATCTAATCTAAAGTTCCCCTGACACAACTTGAGGCCATTTCCTCTCAACCTATTGCTTGTTTCTTGGGAGAAGAGACTGACCCTCACCCGGCTACAACCTCCTTTCAGGAAGTTGTAGAGGGCAGTAAAGTCTCCTCTTCTCCAGGCTAAAATATAGTATATACTAAACACTAAATATACTATAAAATACTTGACATTACATGGAATTTTGATTTAGCACAATGATACAACTATGTACTGAGATCACAATACAAGCACAGTGTAACAATTGCAACTTAGAGTTAAGTTGCTGACTCAACTCATTTAAACTTTACTTTCACCTTGAGAGGTTGGACTAGATGATCCTTGTGGTCCCTTCCTACCTGGTATTCTATGATTCTATGATAAGTTACAATACAGAAGTGTTTCCCATTACCAGTGACTGTAGGCTCACTGCCATGACACTGGACAACCCCAGTTTCCAGGAAAGAATATGTGGATTGTGGTCCTTCTCTGAGCCTTCTGTTATAGCCTAGTTATACCACCTCTGGTGGTACTGCAGCTGATGCACAATAAGCACAGTGAGCCCAGAGAAGGGACCAAGAAAAGGAACAGAAGTGACTAGGAAGTATGAGATGTCAAGTCAGTTTATCTGACCTCATGAAATTGCAGCCTTGGTTTAGCTCACCACCCTTGTGGAATACATAATTCCTACCCAGTACTGAAAGGTACACAGAGCTGTAACCACACACAAAGTCTATATTCTTTGTTCTCATGTATCTCTTCTGTGGTCTAGCATCTGTATTTTCCCTACTATACCATCCATCACCAATTTTTGGAAACATGATCCTCAAAATCAACTTCTCTTGAACAAGAAGGATGGAAATGAATTCTTGTTGTCTATTATACATCACTGCTGTTCAAATAAATCAGAGGTAGTCCTGAGTCTGACTTTCTGGATCATACATCCTTTAGGAAGATTTCAGAACTATATAGAGACCCCCATGCTAGTGGTAAGTACACTAGTCTACTTCCAAAACTAACCTACTTTAAGCAGGAGGGATCTTTGAAAGACCTAATTTACTCTGCTTTTCAGGTTGATTCTCTGTGGAGACCTGAATCCACAATTTCAGCAGCATTGCCAATTGTGGCTGGTCCAAGGACTGACATCTTGAGCTGAGAAGCAGTACAAAGCACAAACACATCATCAGGCTGGCTCTGACAGAAGTTTTCCATGTTTTTTGACTTCAAAGCAAGACCACTAATATCAGTCTGCAGCAGCAGTTCTAGAGAAATTATGCCGGCTTTTGTTAGTTATGGAAAAGATATTTTAAAACAAGAAGCTGTTGGCTCAGCTCACCCTCATAAGGAAAATCAGAATGACAGCCTAGAGTCCAAATTCAATGTTTTATAAACCAGAAAAAAGTCTTTACATTTGGCTGTAGCCAGAGCTCCATTTACCTCTGGCTTTTGGCAAGCATTTTTCTACTCACCCCATTTCCATCCATTGCATTTCTTTCCTCAAAAAGGAGAAAAGTAAAACTCACTAAAACTTCAAGTAGCATGCTGATATCCCCTTTCTCCTCCACCTACTACAGCTACCTGGAAGAGCTGTCACTACTTGTAAAGAAGTGATGTGCTAACTTTTTTTGCAATATTTTCATGTATTACTATATACGGACTATTTTCTTTAAGAAAAGTCCTATGTATCTAAACAGCTTGAGCTCAGAGCATTTTAGAAAGGAGCTGTTTATAATCTTCATTAAGTGAAACGGGTGATGAAGCTTACAGTTGAAAAGTAGTTTGAACTTTGTCATTCAGTCAATCAAAAGTAGAAAAATGCTTTGGAGTCCTCTCTTTGCTCAGAGACTGGTATTTTCACCAGTTTGAACACTCCCTGACACTGCTTGGTGACTTTTATCATTCTTTAAAAAGATGTGTGATGTCACAAATGGAATAATAGTGATTTGCTGTGGAAACTTCAGTGAATATTTCACTGAAATGAAAACAAGTCACTGCATAAGTCCAGGCTGTGATGAAATTCCATAAACAGTCATGTCTGGTTCCATAAGTTACCCAGGACATCTACAGGGGAATGGTAGACAAGATGCAGGACTTATAGGAGACCGCTGCCCTTCTGGACTGGCATCTGAATGTCATGCAGGGTAACTTAGGTCATCTAAAAAGGCGAAGCACACCCATGTTTAACCAACTGCATTAGATCATTACATCTGCCTTTATATTTCAAGGATGCTATAAAGGAAAGAAGACATTAAAAAAAATCTCATGTCAGTGCTTAAACATAGTCCACAACTTATGCCTACAATATGTTCTTTGTATAGCCCACATTTGCCAAGAATTACCTCTGAGAAAAGACAATAATTGTTATAACTAAGATAGCTCTAGGCAAACTCTGACTTTACAATGAGACCCACTGTAACTGTACTGCCTCAGGGTTTTATTTCTTGGGATTTTTGTTGTTTTAATTTTTAAATATTTTTTGACAATACTGGGAGAAAAATCAAGTTAGGAGATGTCAGTGTGTGAGTTGTCCATACAATCTTAAATCTTCTTCCTCATTTTGCAATGAAGGCTTTAATTATATGGCCATGAAACATTTATGTCACAAAACCCTTTCCTTGTTGAAGAAAGATTGCATATAACAAACAAGTGAGGCAGAGTTCTTAAAAACATTGGACTAGAACCAGAATGTGCTCTGTCATATCTATCTTCAGTCACACTGGGCATGATTCACCCAAAAAGGAGTACCAGAGTAGAACTGGATTAAGATGGTTTGAGAACCTTAATTCTTATATCTCCTGCCTGTGGCTCTTCAGTTTGAATCTCATCGTTTTTTCTTCTTTAGTTCTTTTATTAGTGAAAAAAAACCAACAAAACAAGAGTACTGAAGTGTCTGCCAAAATTATGCCAAAATAGAGTGTCACTGAATAACTGAGTTAATCTAATAGTTTTAAAACACAATTTTTTAAACTTTTTAGTGACGTTTGGGAATTGATCTGCTTTAATGACAAATTAAAGCCTAAAAGACCTTTTACATGAAGTTGGTGTTATTATGAAACCTCTTCACATACAGCAATATAATCTTAATTACAATGGTTTTTCTCACAAGTAATATAACTGGATTCCTGTCGAATACAGTTATTTTAGGTCATTAAATGCATATGCTAGCATTAGACACATACATGCATTGTCTCATTATCACCTTGTGCAACTTTGCCATCCCAACTTTACCCACTAATTATTTTTGGTTTTTATATAGACTATATGGATTGGTAAGGCAGACATCAGCCTTCTATCTTATATTTGCATAGAAATCAGCCTAAAGGATCAAGGACTTGGTTTGTGAGACACCATCACAAGTAACAGAAAAACCTCCTTCCTCATAGTCCATATAGAAATTAGGTTGTGTGGGGTTCTGCAAAAATATGTGAGCATGGGCATCGTTATTCAACTTTGCTCTGAGTCTGAGCCTGACTCTTCTACTCAGTGAAGTCTTCAAGAGGAATTGTTCAGCAAATATCTATGGCTTTCCAATGGAACACATCACCTGTTGCTTCTGCCTGTACTCTAAAAGACAAATTATGCTGTACATCTAAAGGAATTACATATCTATAAAAGTCAAAGGTTATTAAATGACTAATTAGTGTATAAATACTAATGACAGTTACAAGAACTGGAAAAAGAATTCATGTAAAGGGTTTGTATTCATCCATTCTATATAAAAGCAGGTGTGGTGATCATATTGGGACTGATGGCATTTGGCTTGTACAAAGCATAAGAAGCCCTTTGTTGTGATACTGCTAGTTCTCTCATGGGAAGAGCTGCTTATTTACTGAGACCAAAGCCTTCTGAAACTGTGAGAGATTTGCTTTTCCAATTAGATGTGCTTAGTTTACTCTCAATATACTCTTTGTCTGTATGAAATGGCCCATCTATTCAGAAAAGCTGTTTCTGTTGTGTAGAGTAAAACTCAACTGAATTTATAATAGGACATGTTCTGCATCAGTTGTCCAGTTAAAGATGAACCAAAGAACTGCGTTGTTTGCCAGGACCTGAGTTCAAGGAGCCTCTGTGCCCCATACAATTGTTGATAGTGATTTTAGCAACCAAGTAGAGTGGGAAGCTATACCCTTTGTTGGTGTAAGCTGTGCAGATGTATGTCTAGTGGTGGTATTTGCACATGTATGAACAAAGCTGGGGGACAAGTCCATGGTCCTTTCTGCCCTCAGAAGAACTAAAATTTAACTCCTAAACTATCTTGTCTATATGAAACAGCTATGTGTATTATCAGCACCAGATCTGCTGCAAAGGGACTCAATCACCGTCACTTCTAAGAGATAAAAGCAAAGCAGTTTCTAGTTACTGGTTGTAAGGTATTAGAGCTTCATCTGTGCTCAGATTGCGGACTCCCTTTCAGGTATGTAAAAACAATTGCTCCAGACTTCTCTTTCCTTGTTCCTCTTACACCAGTCTAACAGGTGTAACCCATAGGCTGAGGTTTCTCTGAACTCCTGGTCAGAATATCTCCAGGGGAAATATGTTGGGAAAACAGGGCAGGAATAAGCTATCATGTAATATCATCAGAAATTTGCAATGCTTATGAAAACAGCAAATCTCCTTAGCAGTTCTGTACCCCCAAAATTATATTTTCCCACTTGTAAACCCAAGTTTTTGACTAGTGAGGCTGAGAAGAATCACATTTACCTTCCCTATGACATGTCTTGGTTTGGGTTTGCATTCACATAAGATGAATACACCTTTCTCAGCAGAAATCTGTCTTTCGTTCTGGTATGTTCTCAAACTCTATTCAGAAGTGATGATCTGGACCGTTTTCTCTGGCATTTGGCATTTGTCTTTCAAACCCCTTTCTGTCTAGGTAGTACTTCAATCACCTCTCTCCCTTTTGCATGTTGCTTTCCTACTCAGTTATACAATGCAGACCATCTTCTAGGAATGTCACACTTGTTTATTGAACTTCACAGACGTTTAAATTGAAAGACCTTGGTCTTGACAAAAGTTTTATTATACCGTTTGTTGCACAGTCATAAAATATTATATATGTACAAAAAAGTGCCAGATTTCAAGATAACTGGGTATTTTAAGTGTTTCTACTGTTACTTGCATTAGTCAGGGAATTGTTAACATGGGCCCCAATTCCCTCCTCTGTGCCAAAAAGATATAATGAGGTTGTTTCTATGCATTCAATTTACTTATTAATTTTTGACAGTGTCTCTGACTGTAAAAGAAAAAAAATCTTGTCACATTGTGAAAAAATAAGATAGGGTCTTTAATCTGCATCTGATTTTGAACCATTTTTCATACCATTTTTCTCTCCCCCCATGAACGTTATTTCCTGAAAACTTGTTCTCTCATAAATAGGAATAATTATACATTAAGAGTGCATTTTAAATACCAAATATACTTCTGAGCATGCATGTCAGTGATCTGCAATACATCTAAGAAGTTCACAATAGTCCAGGAGTCTCTTCCCAGAGCTAGCTGAATTGAGCACACCAGGGAAAACACATGTATTTCTGTTTGTCATGTAAGCTTTGCTTGACAAATGACTTAAGTTTAATGTTAAAAATTACTATGGAATCATATCAGTTCATACAATGAGATGATCTCTGAGCCTTTTGTTATAGCTATAATATTGATCATGTTCTCACAGGCACAAAAGTATTTTTTTCCTATCTGTGCTTACTTGGAGCTGATTATCAGATCAGAATTGAAACCTAATTATGGACCATGTGATGCAATGTATCACCATGGGTGTAAATCAACATCAAAACTGAGGTTGGGTGCACCTGGAAGAACAATGTATCTGGGCCTGCCATCAGAGTCGATGTCCAGGCCCTTCACAACACAAAGACACATTCAAACAGGGGCAGCATCTCAGTGCAGTGTCAGCAGTTCTTGATGTACTTGTTCTTGTTTCTTGTTTTTTCTTGTTTCTTGTTCTGTGCTTGTTTCATGTTCTTTTTTAAGTAGCAGTCCACCAATCTGTGGGAATTCTAGAGGTGAAATCTTGCTAATCTGATGTTGACTTTGAAGTTTATGTGGGGATCCAGGAGTACACCAGTTCTGCAAAATTGTCATTCTGAAGACACAAGGAAATGATATAGATTTCATTTTTGGCTTTAGCTCAATTAAAATGGAAAAGTCTACAAACTGTTCTTTTGCAGCAAATCTGTTTTGACTGTCAAAATATGAGAGCAAAAACATTCTTGCCCTGAGGAGAACGCATGACAATATGGAGACTTCCATCCAAAATTTCCCCATTTATACACTGTGGAACTGTAATCCTTATGTGTAAGTGCTGATATTCAGAAATACTGCTCCCTCATGTACTCAGAAGTAAAACTGCACTCCCACAGCTTGCTTTTCTATTTCTTTCTCTTCCCAACCTTCTCACAGCATGAAAGCAACTCTGGAGAGTGCCTCACTGTCAAGTTCTAAGAACAACCCCAAAGAAGTGATTCAACAGGCCAAAACATTGTCACATCTGCTACAGCTGAGTTTGTTGTTGTTTTTGTGGTGGTGTTTTTTTTAAAACAAGAACTTATGGCATATTTCTGTCTCCCCTCAGAGGTTCTTTTACTTTGTATAACATACTGCTCTGTCAGGTCACAACTGTGTTGAATGATGACAGAAAACCCATCTTCTCCACTGAAATGACAAGAAGCAATGTGTTGCTTTTCTAACACACTTCTTCTTAAGTGCTTGAACTGGCCTTCAGTTAACCAATATTAAGCCCAGCAAAAGAGAGAGGAGGGAAGGATGTTGGTTGATCACTTAACTTGGAACAAAGGGAAAAATAATTGTCTTGTAAACAATAATTCTCTACTTTTTTTGTGCTGAAGAGACACTGCTTTGTGAAGAATCATCCTTGTGTAAATAAAATGATCTTTATTGATTTAATTTAAAACTCTTTATTGTCTCAGCTAAAGTAATTTGAATGGAACTGCTACAGCTCAGAGGAGTTTATCACACCATCAGAGCATTAATTTCCTAGATGACTGCGTCCTGGAATTACATTATAAAGTCAGAAGTTTTAAAAATAGGAATGGACTTCAGTAGGACTGCTGTGAAAAGGTTATATTTCAGCAAAGAATCCCTGTATGTGTGCATCATTATCTCCTGAGCCGAAAACATCTCTAAAACATGCAACTGTGGTACATATATAACCACCGACATCTGGGTTAACTATCAAATGGGAATAGTTTTTCTTTAGTAGCAAATCTTCAGCTTTTACAAATCAGATGCAGATAAAATTCCTGAGAAACTGGACTCCAACATCTGTACTCTCCTGTGGATTATGTCTCACATAATATTCTGGAAGACATGAAGAGAGAGGCATAGAATTCCTTTATATATTTCACAGCCTGTCTGTTGTTTTGTTTCATTTTTTCAAAAGTGACTATAATATAAATTATTTTTATATTATTATTTTTAACTTTATTACAGATATTAGTAGTGCAGGTAAATAGTGTTCACTCTTGTTCTCTAATTTTAAGCTTGTTTGTTCATAGGGATAAATAAACTTTAAACTATGTGTCTGTATAAGACATGTTTCATCTAATTGTATCAGCTCAGAACGGCTCATTCACATGAATGAACTTCAGCCAGTCTCAACTATTTCTTTTAGATAGATTTCATTAGACATTTGACTTTAGTTAAATACAAAATATTTGACTTCATAGTCTGATTTCAGGGTAGAAATATAATGGACACCGAAATACAGGAAATTGGACTAGACTACATACCAGTCTTTTCTTACCCAAATTTCTAAGACTAACTACTTTCAGGAAAAATGCTCAGATGAAAAAGTCTTCATCTATCTCACCAAGTTTCTCCTTTGTTTGAAGTATCTGCTCTTTTTCTACTTTCTTATTATTTTGTAATGAAAAGAAAAAAATATTAGTGCTGGTTCTCTTAATGAATTATGAACACTGGCATGGTGGAAGGCATGTACCACCACAAATTAGATGCTTTCTCTTCAGAAGTTTTCTCAGTTGCCTCTTTAGGAATGTATTTAATACATCTAAACAGCAAATCAAAACAATGACTTCAGAGAACAGACTCTACTTCTGACAAACCTGCCATCTAAAATTAAATCTTGACTGCACTTATCTTTAGAAGGATTTAACCAAGGTTTGTTTCTTATGCACCCAGAATACCAAGCCTATGAGCAGCAACACCATGCAGCAAAACCCAGTACTTTTAGAATGGTGTCCTCTACTTTTCTTGCAGTTTGGAATTAACCTGGTTATATTTTTCTGCCTTTGTTTTTCAGTGCACCATACCTGCTGCATCAGCGAGTATATTTAACTGCTTCTAAGCATATCAGATAGGGCATTTCTTCCATAGACAAATTGCTTAACAGTCTTCATACCTGACTCTCTTTGCATACATGACATACATGATTCTCTTCACATATATTAATAGGAGGTCTGATGCTTCCTAGTTTCTCCATATTCCTTGCATAGTACACAAACAAACACATTTTTGTTAGATAAATCTCAACCTTGGTCCATGGTACTAATTAGTCACCTACCAACTGTACCTACCAGTTCCTCTGACTAGTCACTGAAAATATGTGAGATTTCCCCAAAAGGGAGCTTGTTTAGAAATGAGATCATTCTTTCAGGTCAGAAAGTCTCTCATACACTCCACTTCAGTAGCCACCTGGGCCTCGATCCAAAGCCTATGAAGTCAACAGGAGGTTTTGCATTGAGTTCATTGGCTTTGAATCAGGGCCACAATAAAATGCCAGTGGGAAACTTTGACCTAATGGTTTACAGGCCTATGAATGTAAAAAGAACCTTGCCAGATTAAAGACATGAAGAATGCTTTTCTTCTCCTGAAAGGTTGTGTAGAATGGCCACTAGTTGAAAAGAAATATCCATGCATTTTCAAAAGTAAGCTCATTTTAGTGAGCTTTGAACAAAATGCACTGACTTAAGTTGCTAAACTACTGTTTCTCTGAAGTGCTCTTCTGTGAAAGTATAGAGGTATGGCAGCACCAAATGTTTTCTTTTATGAGCTTATCTTACTGCTCACACTTCACTGGTCATTTAATGATGGTAGTCTTGTTTCAGAACTTAAGAGGACTGGAAAGCTTTAAGGACAGTCTATTAATGATTCATAGCTTTACTTTGCCTTTTTGTGGTCCAGTAAATATTATCAACTTTTTGTGTGCTAAATTCATTTACTGGCCAATTTGAAATTTCACCCTCATAAACATTTCACCCTTATTTCTTTTCATTTCAGTACCACATGGGATGAATAATAATGTTAGTATGACCAAGCCTGACTTCAAGCACCAGCAGTACTAATCTGGAAAACGGTATTCTTCACAGAGGGAATTGGCTTCACAGCAGTAAAGAGTCTTAAGCTTTGCCAGAAAATTGGAACAACTTTCTGTCCAGCAAGAAGTTTTTGTAATTTACCATTCTTAAAAAAATAATCAAGGGATATTTGGGTTTCTCTTTCATTTGTCTCATAGGTAGACCTTTACTTGATAAAGCAGTTCACTATAAGCCTAACTTCATATAGCATGTAAGTAGCACAAATACTTTAGAAACAATGAACTTTACATCATGCATAAAACTCTGATAATATAAAGTGTATTCTGGGATATGATATAGGGGAGTCCCAAATATATTCTAGTTTTATCTGCAGTGTTCCATCTAGTGACATATGACAGCTCATTTAGAAAGCTTAGGCCTCTGTACATTCAATTCTTGATTCCTTTTTCTTATCCCATTAACTCTTCTCCTACTTGTCATTATCTTTATGTTTTCTGGTTTTTGTGTTGAATGTCGATCCTTTAAGGTGGAAGTGCAGCTTTAAAAGGCAGAGCTTTTCCGAAATGAGGTAACAATAATAAACCAATTGCCCATCTTTCATGGACAGTAGAGGTAAGAAGAATCAAAGCTCAAATGGTATAGTGGAAAAATTTTAAAATAATTTTCCATTTCATATAGCACACAATTCTACTCCAGAAATATGAACCACCTGTAGAAGACCCCTGAGGGAACAGCAGTAGTGCAGATTGCCTATTAAATGTCCTGGACCCCCTCCTATTTGCAATGCATCTTAGGCAATCTTTTTTTCCAATGTCCATTTCATGATATCTTACACTGATTATTTGGATTTCATTTATAATAAATGCTTTATGTCTCCTTGCAGTGTGGCACACACACCAAATGCTCACTGCTTCTGTGAACAGCAATATGGTCACTAGTTTTGTGAATAGCAGAATAATTTATACAATAGAATTCCAGACAGAGAAATATGAACTTTTTTGTTGAAGAGCTTTAATTTTCAAAAGGTGAGGAAATAAGAAGTTTAGGGGGAAGGGACAGTGTGGCCAAAAAAATTTCCTTCAGGGATGTTTTCATTTGCTATTTTGCTTACAAGAAGAAACAACTAAAAAAGATGCTAGGATAATTTAAATTATCTTTGGATAAGCAGTGATTTATCTAGAATCATCAAGCCCTTTGTCTGCTTATTTACTTACCACTTATTATTTACTGCAATATCTTGGTATTTTAGGAAGACTAATAAACCACTAACTTTTGGCTGAATTTTGTAATGTCAATACCTAGAGAACCTTTGAGAAAAAAGTTTCTTACAAGCAAGTAATTCATCTACACGTTACATATGCTAAAATGCACTAGAAGGCACTAGATCCCCATGAGCAGAGATGCAACAATGACAGGTCTCCTCTTCCCAGTGTCCAGGTAGAATACAAAATACTGGTGTATTTATAGCACATTTTATGGCAAAACTGTAACAAGACATTGGTTTTTAATTATTTTGATTTTTCTGAAATTCTTTTCTAATTATCTAACTAGATAATTATCTAATGTGAATTTGGGCTGTTACCAGTATCAAAGTCTGACCTCCAAGGCCCTGCAAAGAAGTGAATGCAGTCTTACATATTATTATTCCATGCATTGTTTCTGTTCAATGCTTTTATCTGTTTAAATTGTCTGTTTTAAGCTTTGCCTTTCTTTTTGTGAGGACAATAGTAGTACACAGGATAGACACGTGGTTTACTTTTCTGATAATAATACCGCTCCTTTTGCATTTTCACAGGCATTTCAATCCTTTGAAAATGCTGTTGTGTCATAACAATAAGAAATTTCCAATAGTTTTTGCTGAAGAAAATAGTGCCCTTCAATCTCGGCTGTATGGCTGTCATGTTTTAACACCAGCCAGCAACTGAGCACCACATAGCTGCTTGCGCATTCCCCCACCCAGTGGAGAGAATCAGAAGGGTCAAAGAAAACTCATAGGTTGAGATAAAGGCAGTTTAATAACTAAAGCAAAAACCATGCACACAAGCAAAGCAAATTAAGAAATTCCTTTACTACTTCCCATCAGCAGGCAGGTGTCCAGCCATCTCCAGGAAAACAGGGCTCCATCACATGTAACTGTTACTTAGGAAGACAAATGCCATAACTCTGAACGTCCTCCCCTTCCTCCTTCTTCCCTCAGCATTATATACTGAGCATGACATCATATGGTATGGAACATCCCTTTGGTCAGCTGGGGTCAGCTGTGTCCCCTCCCAACCTGTTGTGCACTCCCAGCACTCACTGGCAGGGTGGTGTAAGAAGCAGAAAAGGCCTTGACTCTGTGTAAGCCCTGCTCAGCAATAACAAAAACATCTCTGTATTATCAACATTGTTTTCAGCACAGATCTAAAACATAGCCTCATACTTATTACTGTGAATAAAATTAACTCTATCCCAGCCAAAACTAGCACAATGATATACAAAGCCATATGGTTCTTTCACCTAGACATAAATAACCAGTGAACAGATATACACCCTAACCTGAAAAATTACACTGCACTTAAGAACATAGATCTAACTCCAGCAGCCTGCATACACACTGAGGACACATGGAGAGAACATGCAACATATGCCACAGATATTTCATGCTATGAAAGAAGATAGTAATTTTATTTGAATGCTTATTCAATAGCCCACTTGAAATAAAGTAAGGGATAGAACAGACTAGGCAAAAGAATGAGATTTATTACAGCATCTCAACCAGATCCCGCCTCTAAAATAGTGTATACTTTTATGAAAGGAACCACAAGGTCACATATTTAAGGCATTAGGGACCCATGTATGATGCTGGGCATTGCCAGGTGCTTCTTATTGATTCCAGAGAGTCAGAGACAATGATCTGAGCCTTCTCCTCTTCCTAACTTGAAGCCCAGAGTGCATCTAGTCCTTCTACTGCTACTAAGTTATGATAATTCTGGTCAAAGTTTCCCCGTGAAAGTGTCATCAGACTGTGGTTTGTTTTGTAAGATGAATTAGGGAGATGGATCCTAGCCCACTGACCCTATCTGTTATCCAACCTGCCTTCTCCAAGATTCCTTGGGTCCCAAGAGACTGCATCATCATCATAAAACCCACAAGTATGTTGTAAAGGACTTTCTGTTCCTGTGGGGAAGGCCAGAAGGGTCACTGGAGCTGGGCTTATTAATTTCCTTATGTAAAACAGCTTTACACAGGATCAGAGCTTGCACAGCCTTGAAACTTGCAGAGTTTGCCTTTCTGCCTCCCAAAGTGTGGAACTTGAAGTTAGTGCTCCACTTCCATGAAGGAACAAGGTTGCCTGCAATTACGTGCTGATTGCATCTAAACAAGGTACTCAAACTATTCTTCCCAGGCATAGGCACTTGAAGATTATTCTCTTTTTTAAAAAATGAAAACCAGAACTTCTGATGCAATTCCAACACTGGCTGGAAGTACTAAGGAACTCTGGCACAAGGCTTTGGTGGCTTTTTGTCCATCCAGCATGAACTGCATGAGAACACATCCAGACAGATTGCGTGAGAAACAGTGAAGGCTTCTTCCCAAATTATTTGCATGCAAAATTCTGTTTCTATCACCTCAATGCAGATTTACCTCTGAATGAATGTGGAAGTCCAGGATAAAGTGTGGCAGTTGCTGCTTTTAGCTCTTAATGCAGTAGGACATAATTCATTTCAATGTTTGACAAACTGGGATCCTTAAAGAAAATTGTTTAGTTCTGTACTATTGGAAGTGGCATTTATATACTCTGGATGTTTTCTTGTGGTTCTCTTTTTCTCTGTAGTTCAGTTCTCTGGTACTAATAAGTTTTCCAGACTAGAAATGCAATAAAGTCAAGCAGTCACTTATGCATTAAAACAGAGACTATTCTAATGCTGAAAACGGATGTTCATCTTTACTTACCTTCTTTACTATAAACAACAAGGAACTTACTAGATCAATTTCTTAATCTTTGAAGGCTTTATCCAATGTGCACTTATATCATTCAAATACCAAATGGATTTCAGATCAGACCTTTAGCAGTCAAATAATGGGGCAGTATGAAATACACAGAAATACACATTTCTTCTTCTAATATGATGAAGTTTCTACTGTTGTAAAAGTGCTGTTGCTACCATCCAGTGGTATTATTGGCAGATCTCAATTTTGTTGTTCTTATTCCCCAAAGATTTATTTACCACTACTCACTCTTTTTTAGGCATTCTTTCCATTGCCCGGTGTATCTGGTATTATGCTGTGACATTATGTTAACCTGTTCTGTGCATTCTGCCAGGCCAAGGATTGTATCCCTTCCCTGGTCTGCAGCTACCTCCCTGTCCAGACCGCAGTGTTAAACTCCCCAGTCCTGCTTTCCCTGGTATCCATTCTCCCCTCTCCTCCCAGCAGCCTATTCCCTCCCAACCCAACACCAAGCTTGTCCATTCACACCTGTCACCCTGGGATGCTCTCAGTGCTTACACCTCCCTCTAAAGTTCCCCTATGTCCCCCAGTCTCAGCCCTCCCATAGATTCCGACTCCGTCTACCACTCATAGAGATATTTTCTTTGCTTTGTCTTTCTCTCCGACAGTATATTATAAAAGCCAAAGAGAATAGCTAAAACAAGAGACATTGTTTTGCTGGAATGTGTAAATAGCTTTCTGAGAGCGGGTCTGTGATCTATAAACAATTAAAGAGCTGCTTGGTTGACTAACCAGATGCCAAGGAGTCTGTGTGTCATGCCTCTTCATCCTTTAGCTTTCTGATTTCCACCCAAATCCCTAGGATTCTGCCTACTGACACCCAGAACATCCCCCGGAAGTGGCATTCAAAAGTTACTATGTTAGGTCCAAACATTCAAAGAGAGATGCCAGACTGCAAGGTCTTATAAGCTCAGGAAATAAATGGCACTGCTAATCCCCATATTTACTGTCTCTTCATGATCTCCAGAGCAAATATACTTTGTACACAAGCAAAAATATGGTTTTGTTTCTCTAACTACCAGCTTTGCCATCATAGACTGGACCCCAACACTCATGTTCTGAATTAATTCCATTTTATGCATCAACAGCAGTACCAGTGGCCCTGCACACCAAACAAGACCCATTTCAGCCTTTCAAAAGCAATTTTCTTCCTGCTGTATCTTCAGTGAATCCAAGGCTCCCTACATTCTTAACAGTAATGCCTATTTCAAGCATTCAGCAACTATTATGTGGTCTTAAAAATCAACACTGAAAAATGCATGTGGGTTGCTTTCTCAAACTTTTGTTTATCACTGTGAAAACTAGAATAGAATTTAAATGTTACTACCTGTAAACACCTGATTGGAAGAGGGGTCTTTCAGAGCAACACTAAATAGTGTAAAGGACTCATGCAGTGATGCACAGAAGTTACTGTAACTGGTTACATTAATCTGTCATTCTGCCACTGGCAGATTGGGTGAAATAAAATGCTTGGCTTGGTCTGGTTATAGGTCTGTGATCACTCTACGCTGACATAAATGGTGGCTGCTGCCAAAAGGGGTGGTCTCCTTCCTGCTACTTTTCTTGAGCTGATCCTAATTTCAGTGGCTGTCTGACAAGCTGGATCAGAGAACTAACTAACTGGTATTCTGACAGGTTAATTATAAACTGGATCAGTTCCTCACCCACCAAATTATGTGAATGCCTAATTTTTCTAGTACCAACATTCCAGAAAATCTAGAATATGAAACTGAGGAAAATAAGTTAAATAAGGAAACATTTTTTCAGCCATTCTTCAGGATATAAACATACATTCTCCAATCAATCTTGTTACTGTTTCCACATCAACTTGAAAACTGAACTTGATCATAGCAATCAATCAGCTGCATTTCCAAAGCAGTTCCACCAAAGGCATCTCTCCTCTAAATTTCAGGCTCCTGTTGCTTCACTGCCATATAGATCATGACTAATGGATACTGGGTGAGTGTCTTTCCACATCATCTACCTGTTCTATGTGTTATTAGAGCACCTATACTATACCTACATAGCAGATGAAGATCAGCAAATACTCCACAAGATTTCTCACCATCAGTTTCACTTGAAGCAAATACAAATTGTATATAGATTCCACCATCAAGATAAATACTGATGAATAGATGCCAATAATGTCATCATTCTCCTTCAGGCTAAATTGATTTAAGATGTAATAGTCTATAGATCTTCCTTTGTTAAAATATGAAAACACATTTGAAGTGATAAAGATCTCTAGGAAGTTTGTGAAGAATTTTGAAATTATCTGCATAGGTCTCATTGATGCATCAATTATTTGTTTAGACTTTAGAATACATATAAAAGTTAGCTTGAGACTTCCTGATTTAAGTTTCACACCAAGGTAACTCTTCATGAACAGCAAAATTATTGTTTTCTACCATTGAACAAATGAACTGTCTGTCCATGCTGACAAAGAACTTGGCTCTTCCTGTTTCTGAGTTTTCCAGAAGTGCTTTTGGGCATTTGCCTAATTATATCCCCTAGAAAATATCTGACTCATGCTTCCTGATATCCTTAATTAAATAGTCAAATATTTCCCTCAGTTACAAACCCTTTGATGTACACAGATTTACTAATAACCAATGGGTGAATTCTGAGCTTAGGACTGAAAAATCATACAAACTTCAATTTTTACTGCAGAATCCAACAACAGCAAAAGCACATACTAGAAAAAGTCAGAAATTATTTTTAACATTATTATAACTATCTGCTGTGCTCCCTTAACCATCTTTACAGAACTGGCAAAAACAGGTTTCCTAAGTTTCCAGAGAAATTTAGCCCGAAATAAAAGGCAAGCATGGAAAATTCCAGCTTCCATGATTATGATGACATTGTAAGCAACTAAATTCAGGCATTCTGGATATACTAGGCTACCTTAGTTGTAACTATCATTACCACTGTTACTTAAAAAGATTAGGAGGCATGACAGAAATCCTTACTTAAAATGTTATGTAAGCATGCAGGTATATCTGAGTGATGTAGTATTTGTAAATAAGGAATTTTATCACTGTGGACACTTGTGCTATCCTGCTGTGAGGGTTATGTGAAACACTGGGCTTGTTGGTCAGGGAGCAAGGCTGTACTCTTAATATGTCCTTCAACTTTCATTGTTACTCAATTCAAGCACATTCTTCCAAGGAAATTTTTAAAAATTCAAGGAGTTTTAAAATGTGTAGATACCATGCAAGCGTGGGTAGCCTTTGTTTGTAACAAATATAACATGAGGAGATTAGTCCAGAATCTATTAAAATTTACATAGAAGAGAACGCTGTTAATTTTGACAGGATTTAGTTCAACCACTTCTAGTAAATTAGCAGAGTGTAAGATTAGCTTATTCTGACACATCCTTGGAGCTACAACTGTACAAGCATTAATCCATTCCAATTCCTGACACATAAAAAACACTTCATGTGTTGTTCTCCAGTACCACACAAAGTGACATTTAACAGTCCCTTTAAGTACAGAATTCCACAGGGACACACAGCTAAAGAAACACAACTATTAAACCAAACCAGTGGCTTTCTTAACACTTAAGTCCATTTATACTTATTCTGGTGCAAGCAGATTCAACACAACCATCTATCAATCAGTGTTAAGGGGTAATTTTATGATGTTTATATGCTTTGTGCATTACAATATTGTGTCTGAGAGTTTAGAATTGTTCCAGATGTTGAAAACATCATTTTATTAAAATGAAAAGAAGTTCAGAACTCTATTGTATTCCACAGGCCCCTATTCAGGCCAGCTCTTCTAGCACTAACCCTAAATCACTGATGTTTGGAGACATGCCAGTCCCCCACTAACATCTTCTTGTCTATACAAAGTTACATATTTACAATTAGAGAGTCTCCAAGAATGACGTCAAGGTACCATTTATAAATTGAAAAAAGAAAATAACTTTCAAAAGAGCATTCAGGATCCAGATGAAGGAATATATAAAAAGAAATGTAAATATAAATGTAAATACAAAAAATATATATGCACACATAAATACATACATACATATATATTAAAAAAGAGACAGAAACTGCTGAATCTAGTGGGCTACAGGGTCCAGGTAGGTCCTTCCTGTCCCAGCTCCAAGAACACAAGGCTGTGGCAGTTCCACATCCCCAGGTGCAGGGAAGAGGGCAGCTGAGCTGTGCTCCCAAGGGATGCACACTTGTGTGCATGTACACCTGCACACACACATGGACACACAGATATACATGCTCTCACACACACACACACAGAGTCATGCAGCCCAACACAGAGTGTAGTGCCTTTGCTGGCTCCTACACAAACCCCAGCAGCGCTTCTGTGAACAGGAGCAGTGCAGATGGCTCCAGGCCATTCCACCTATCTGGCTGCTCAGGCCAGAGGTCCACAGGTAGGTCCTGTACACAGAGGGTGTGGGTCACACCAGCAGCTGGCCCAGGGCTCTCTTTCAGGATTCAGGAGCTGCTCCTGGGCCCTTTTGTCTTCTGCTGCTGCCCCACACATCTCCGGGACCCTCAGTGGGTGGTCCCACTCCACAGCTTGTGGTCAGGTCTCCTACCATGCTCGTGGTCATTCTGGCTTACACTTCATTAGCAGTTAAGCATGTGCAAATGCAATATGGGACTGTAGTAGCAGGCCTGAGATTCACAGCCTCTCCCACTGCTGACCACCAAATCTATAGCTCCTTCAAACCCATAGTCCTGTTCTCTCTCCAGTTGCTGGTACTCACACCTCTTGTCCAACTCGCCACCCAGTCCAACTAGACATTTGTTAGTGGTTCTACAATACATTCAGAATATTTCTCAGACTAGAAAACACATCCACACAGATTATAGTTAGAAATAGGATTTAAATAAGAAGGTAGGATAGATGCTTGTTCCTCCTGGATTCCTCCCTTTTCTTATGGCCCTTCCCCTAAACATCCCTTAGTAAATTTTGCACCTTCCCACAATTCTGTTAAAAGGTCTAATAGCAAGTTTTACTCAGACCCACAATTCTCTGTCTCCTACACCTCACAATAAGCCCTGTGACCCTGAAGGCAGTAAACCTCACCAGTTTGCACAGTGTTTTCCTTGGCTCCCCTTGGTGGGTTTCCTCCTGGACACCGTGGCCTGATCCTCTTTCAGTAACCCAGGGAGTGGCTAGGCCAGGGCACATTGTTTGAATTGAATGAATTAAGGTGGTTCCTCCTCCCATCACTGTTTCTCTCACCTTCAACAGGTCTTTGCTTAGTATGATTAGTTTTCATTAATGTAACCTATCATGTAGGTCTTCTATTTTTAATTTATTTGGTGCATTCTCCCTCAACATGCTTTTCCCTTTCCACTACATTGTACTGATATCAGTGCTCTGTAGCAAAAAAAAAAAAAAAGGTATATCACAAAGATGAACTACCTACATCTTGTATTAATAACAATCCAGCTGGGGCAGCACGTATTCAGCACAAGGTAATTCATCTCCTTTTGGTAGGTTTCATACATTCCAGCAGGCTTTGACCTGTTCCTACTAAATGCACTGAAACAACTCCATATTCCTCAGCTTTGCAAAATGTGGTTTCTAGTCTTTTTCCCTTCTTCCACTGCACTTTCACCCTTTATCCAAAGCAACTCAGCACATGTTTTTAAGTATCTGTCCTGTATGTGGTTCTCCCTGCAGACAAACTTCTGCATATTTCTTTGTTTACATCCTCTGACCTCTGTTTGAAATAGGGTGCTGTGAAAACAAAACCCCTTCCCAAATCATCTTCCTCTGTTTCCTGGCAATGAATGCCAACCTTCTCTCCTAGTCCTGGTCAGTTTACAGTTTTGGTGACATTTTTATGTTCTTTCCCCAGCATGTCTTTCCGTTTTGTGTTTGTCCATGTCCCTGTATTCCTCCTCTCTGCTTGAGGTCATTCTGGCTCTTATTATCTCTTCCTTTTTGCTGCAGCAACTTCTTCTCCACCAGCCTCCTGTGGATTATGTTTCGTTACTTCTACAACCTCCCCATTGCCTGAAAAATAACTCATGTTTTCCAAAAACACTCCATATCCATGGCTTCCTTTGTTTTGTGCACAAAGCTGCATTTCTTTTAGCAACTACATAAGAAGTCAGTCACTGTCAACAAGTCTGTTGTGATTCAGAGGACACTTACTAAGTCTCACACTTTTGTGTGCCACTCCAGTCTTCACCAGGTCCTATTTAAATGTCTTCATTGGCTTCTTCTCTGTCCAATGTTGAGATTTTTGTCATCTCTGAGATGAGAGGTAAACTTACATCCCAATTGAATGCAAAAGCAAAAGTCTCATCAACAGCTACTGGATCAAGACATCACTCTGGTCTTTGCTACTGTGTAGTTTTGACTTCATTTTCCTTTCATCTTTACTTATTCTTTCTCTATCATTCTGGTATATCAAGAGAACTTCAGCATCCATTTTCTTCTTTCTTCCATTTCTGTCTCTCTGCCTGCTATTTGGGTTGCCCTGTCTCTTTGGGATATCCTAATCTTATTCATAGTCTAATCATTCTTGTATCTTCATCCTCTTTAAATAATAATTCTGTCCCGATGTTCATAAAACTAGCCATTTCTACAAAGACTTTTAAACCTGCCCAAACATATCCTTCAAACCAGAAGCAAAAGTTGATTTCTAAATACGGCAGTCTCTCTTCCATCACATTTCTTTCCAACATCTCCTCTCTCTGTGCTTGATATGGCCCTGTAGGCATGGTGCTGACCATGTCTACAACTCTTACTACACTCTATCTCTCCACTTACAGCTAGGCAGAATTCAGACAGGAACCTGCAGTCTTATGTCAGAGCAAGAGATGAGAAAAGAGTGGACATCAACTAGTTTTTAACTTTTCTTTTGAAAATTCAGCACTTTTTGTTGTGAATATCTGTGTCAATAGAGAAGGTGATGAGAAGTTTAATTCAGTATTTTGCAAAAGGTACTGAGGCTTGAAGCATGCCTGGGATGGAATACGCCCCATGTTAGCTGATGCAGGCTGACACCTCTTAGCAAACTATAATGGCCCACTGTGTGGTTTGTCTTCTGTTGATCTTTGGCAAAAAGCACATGCAGAGACTAAGATTCATAACTGGACTTGGCAGCTTTCTGTAGCTGAGTGGATTAAGCCAGTGCAGTGAAGGAGGAGGTGGGCAAGATGAAATTATTTCCATATGGGAAAAGAATTTCAATTTCCTAAGGGGATATTAATTCTAGAGTCTGAGACTTCAAAGCTTTTCAAAATTATAAATGTACCTTCACACAAAAGTCTGAGAGTTATGGCTGGCGTCCCCTCAGAGGTCTGAAAACCAGCATGGTGCTGGCCTCATATATCTATACCTGTGTTATAGCTGAGGTGATAAATCTAAAAAAGACAAATTAAATACTAAGAAAAATGGTCTGATAAAGGGAGGAAGTAGTTAATATTTTGTACTTAGTCAATAGTCTCTCAAACATTTAAATATGCCATACAGACTTCAAATTGTAATGGTCACTACTGCAGTATGGCTTTACTTTATCCCTTCCAGAACCTAGAAAAACATTGTTTTTCCAGGAGTGACCCTTATGTTACAAATTTACTTGTGTAAGAAGACACTTACTCAACTGTGGGGGGCATTAATATTAGGAGGAGCTTCATATAGAAGAAAATGCAGAATCATTATGTCATATTCAGCACCAGATAGTCCTGAAAAGCTGAAAAACTGCCAGACAAGCTATTTTAGAAATGGGAAATAATAGCACACAATACTATTTCTGATAATAATAGCCACTCACCCAGATGCATTTGTAGCACTTGGGACCACTTGTAACTCACTGTGGATTGTTATCTTTCATTTGCATACCTTTTCATGTATACTGAACATTTCAGCTTGTACATAATGAATGGTTCTTCATCTTGATGCTTCATTTAATGATGCTGATAGCTTTATCTTTGCTTCATTAGACTGAATATGTTTGTATATTCAGCCTTTGGGTGTGATAGCTGTATCACCTGCATTGGTTGACTTTAAAAACTATTATTTTAATAGAACATAGGGAATAAAATCTACATTTTTGGACAGGTAAAAAGGTGTTTGAAAAATTATGAAGGGAAAAATTTGTTTTATCTAAAAAGTGTGTTTCAATTACAGGTTTCTTCTGCTTAACTCTTTTCTTGTTTTACTTTGTCTTGCTCTGCTTTGCTCCCTGATTTTTGGGGAAAAGGGAGAAAGAAAGAAAATGAGAATGGCTTTTTATTGATAAAATATTAATGGAAAATGGGAGAACAATTTGTAATTATTGCATCTTGAATAAAATTCATTGCAGGCTGTTGAAGGAAGACATAAATTGCAGAGGAAAATTTCAAGATAAGACCTGGCATTTGTGTAATTTAGCCTAGCAGTTATTTCTGTAGAGTATCTTCTTGTCAATTTAATCTTGACTGATTGGGGTTAACTTCTCATCAGAAAACTCTGCTGTATAGCCTGCATATCTGGTACTAATAATAAGTATATCTCTTAACATTCCTTTGGCTATTAGTTCCCTTTTTTCTTTAGGAAATTATAATTTCTGCTGCCTCCATCAATCCATCAAGAGTGTTCAGCCTATACCTGCTAGAGCTGTATACCATAGGGAAATGATATATACATAATGGGAAATCTGAAAAACATTCCCAGAATTACGCCTGTTCCTCACAGTTAAGTAGTGATTTTGTGTTCTGCCAATAAAGCTAAGACAGTCAGGTATATCACTGGCTGCTTATTTTGATCATGCGAGCAGCAATTTAAATTAATTTGAACAAGTGAAAATGCATGATGTAAGCTAGTTCTTGCTGGGTGCAAAATGTTCTATTTACATTTATTATCTTCCTATATTAGAAGCAAAGATGAGTTCATTATAGCTTGGATTTGGAGCAGATTAAAATTTTCACATTACTCATGGAACAGCAAAGAGAAAAGCCATACATTTCTAACCAAACCAAAGACATCCTTTCATTCTTCTTACCACATGAGTATATCAAAACGACTCAGGGAAAGGACTGGATTCCGTGAGCAAGAACATAAATTCTGACCTATAAGTTTGCCTTGGCTTACAGTGAATGTCCCACAGACGTAACTGAGATATTTGGACAGAGAAAAAGGCAGACTTTGTATGATTTAAATGGCAGTTATTTATGATTTGTGCAACAGCAGAGTTTCAAAGTTATCACCTGACAGTGGGGGACAGTCTGTGCTTGAGTGCAAGCAGCTTGCCTGTGGAGTTCCTCTGTCTCCCACTCCTCTCATCATTATTCTGTTATTTTCTCTGTTTTTCCCTCCTTTTTCCTCTGTGTTTTTTTTATTCCCTAGAGCATTTGTGAACCACTATGGTCACAAATTTTCCTTCTATGCTCTTCTCAATATCCAGTGCTGAACTTGTTTCACAAAAAAAAGCTGTGACATTTACAGGATCATTGTACACCTGTGTAGCTGATACGGAATTGAGTTTATCAAATCACTGTTTCAGACTGATGAAGATTACTGCATTTTTAAAGTTTTAATTTACGTATACTTTGTAGCTATGGGGTCTAGGAAAACATTTTTTGAATTAAGAAAATTACATGAAAGTGCAGAGTCTGCAAAGTCTTCGTATGTGAGGTAGACTAAAACATTTTGTTAAGTTGGACAGTAAGCAGGCTGAAGCTTTAATGATTGGTAACTGTGGATTAGAACACAAGGCAGTCTCGGAAAGCAGTCTTCAAACCACAGAAATTGCATCTCTATGGATATTACATGCTGAGTTCTAAATATATTCCTTTACTCATCAGAATTTCCCATTCTCATAAAGAGACCGGTACTACTAAAGGACCAATTCCTAACATTAAGCAAATTCTAGCATATATTTTTCCAGGAACCGATGTTATGCTGTTCAGTTGGTAATGATATTATCTCCAGAGGATTCTTCATTCCTTCTCAAAAACAAGGTTTATAGATAATAAAAACCACTTACTATCAAGGCCAGAGAATGACAAAAAGACAGAAATAGTTGCAAGTAATCTGAATCTGTCAAAAATTAAAAGAAGGACTGTGTTTCAGAAATATCTATATTACCACCAGTGAAGTTGAGGATGAACTTTGTAAGATATTGTATATTTCCCATGGGCAAAATGGCATGAAGTTAACAGAACCTTTGTGCTTTTGGCAGCAAAGTTTCAAATATCTAGGCATCCGTCTTAGACCCGGTAAACACTATCAGTGCAAGTCTCCATTCCAAGGTGTTGGGGTTGCCTGAGGAGATGTTGATAAGACTGACTTCCCCAGGCACAAGCACACCGTTCACATGTAAAACAAGGAAATATTAGAAACAGGAGAGAACATTGCATCTGCTTGAAAAAAATAGCAGGAATACATTCATTAGTTTATCTCTCTAACTACATTTTGGTTAAAATTATTTCCTTGTCCTGTAAAGTTCACCAAAAGACATAAAATTTACAAGTTCAGGAAAATCTCTTACGGATGACGAAGTACATGACTTTAAATGGACTTTTATTTGCTCTCTGACACATTTTTTTATGGCATGAGATGACTTTTTGTGATACTTTACCAGTTTTATGGTCACTGCCAGATCTTTTAATCTGCTATACATTTAAAGGTCAATAAACTCGCTGTTTGGATCTTAGCAAGATTATAGAACAGGACAATTTGCAGTGGTTTTATCCACTTCAAAGCTCATATGTTAGAAAACAATGCCTATAAATTTTATGTGTAAGTGCCGAAATAGCTGTGAGTGTTCTCTACAAGAACTGAGACTGGTGTTTCAGCAGCTCAGAGTATCTGCGTGACAGAACATCAATATTTGTTTACAAGTACAAGCTTAACAATTATAAAAATAGCTGAGGCTTCCCTTTCAAGCCAGAGAGCTGCTTCTGAATAAACAGTGTTGATTTCCATGCCAAAAAGGCACTTGAATATCAGTACTAACAGGAGCCAGTTTTTTGTCAAAAATTCATAGCTAAGTCCAGATCTGTGATCCTCTACTAGTATTGAGCATTATGGCCAACCATTGGGTATACACTGGTCCTGAGCCATGTAAGATCTAAATATACAGATGCCATCATTATTGAGAGGGACAGAGGGCCCAATATGCAGACCTGACCCTCATCATAGGGAAATCTGTAGTCTGCCCAGAGCCCGGATCAGGGATAGCACCAGGGCACTCCCCAACCTGGTGCACCCAAAGGACTACTACCCACTGCTAGTCTTTCAGACAGATGGGGAGGAAGCCACATCCCGCGGTCTGAGGGGAGTGAAGAAAGATTTCAAGG
>NW_010160280.1:0-695 GCF_000695765.1 Mesitornis unicolor | reverse complement strand
TTTGAACTACAAGCCAGACAATCCTTACATGTGCATGTGACAACGGGCAGAAACTTATGTTAAAGATTTCCCTGGAAAACTCCTGAATATGTAAACAACTTTGTAAAATGGGTGGCTGTGATAATGAATGTTACCAAAAATTAAACCTCAAGCTATTAGCAGGTGTGCTTTTCAGGCGTCCCGCTTCCTGAATGCACCCAGCATGCTGCTAATAAACCTTTGCTTCACAGAATTGATCCATCTCTAAATTTGCATTTTGTGAGCATGTTTCTCACAACTGGGGGCTCGTTCTGAAGATCTGAAGTCTGCCGCTCGGCTAGGAGGGAACAACCCAACTGGAAGGCGTGCCCCGCCAATTTGGGTGGTCCAGACGCTTGAACCCTTTCTGCCGGCCGGTCGCGACAGAGGACCCAGGACTGACAGTGGGAACCAAACGGAAGGTACCGGATTGGTACCTGGGGCCAATTCCGGGGGTTCATCTGCGGCAACCATTAAAACCTGTGCACAGGACCCGGTAAGAAAAGAGACCGTTAAGTATTCAGGTAAGTTTGAATGGAAGTGGGCGTGTGAGAGATTGAGACGTGCAGGAACAGCACGAAGCGAGTGAGGAGTCCTTTTAACCGCGGTTCCATATCTCCGCAAGGGGAACGGCCGGTGACCGAACGAAGTTGTCCTGGTTTGAGCTAAATAGAACT
>NW_010160279.1:0-47650 GCF_000695765.1 Mesitornis unicolor | reverse complement strand
TATACAAATATGTACAAAACCAATATCAAATCCTCCCTCCTCTCAATGACGTATACATCACCAGAGGCTCTGCAGAGCAGGGCACTGGAAAAGTCCCAGACTGAACTCAGCAGCAGTGGGAGCAGGATGCAGAACACACGAATCAGGATCAGAGGCAGACGAACCAGCAGGGTCTGCTCAGACCTCGGCCATTGCAGGATCGAGACAGACAGAAGGGTCTGAGCTGGAAGGGCTCCAAGATGGAAGAAGGGTCAAGACCCTCGTGATCCCTCGGCTTTGTACCGAGTATGACGTGTGTGGGATGGAATACCTCGTTGGTCAGTTTTGGGTCTGCTCCCCCCTGTAGCGCAGACACGGCACCCATGGTGAGACAATTGGCCTTGAGATTATCAGTAGCAGCCCACTGCCTGGGAAAAACATCCTGCTAGTTTTCAGCAAGTTCAGCCACTTAAAAGAGACTGAGCTGAAAAGTAAAATCACTAAATAGAAAATTAGTTCTGTTTAGCTCATACCAGGACAAATGGTAAAGGATGCTAACTAGTAGAAGACTTGGTGGTTTTCTCTGAGAAAACATTTCAAAATTCCACAATCTTCATCAGTTTTCCTAATTGATTCTAGCTGCCATCTGCTTCAAGCCACACACTTGTGTACCAGGCTCATGAACCAAAATATTAGAATAAGCAGTTATTTCTGCTTGGTTCTGATGAGATCATACTCATATTTTGAGATTCATTAGGTTAGACTAACTTTCTAATCCAACTGACTAAATATCAGAGTGTAAAATGGGTAGTGATTACTTGGTGACTGTAAATATATTCTGCACAAGAAGCGCTAATTATTGTGGAGGTAGCAACTGTAATGGAGACTAGGCTAAACTAACCTGCTTCTCCAAAGAGTAAATGAGCCCACAAGGCTGGACACAGCTTTATTTGTGAAGGGGCTAGGCACCAGCAGCATAAGTCGTCACACTCTTGCATGTGTATGTCTTAGTACCTGACGCAGACAGGGGCTTGAGGAGGAAGACCATCTTTTCCAGCAGATTTCCTCTTCTCTTTCCTTGCCCAAAATGTCCAACAAGTTAATCCTTTGCTTGGGGACAAATAAGTTGTGCTGTCAGTAATATCCCCATCTGCCAAGATCACGGCTGAACTTGCAGAGCCTAACTTGCAAATACACCTAGTAGAAAGTGTTTGAGAGCACCTATTTTCTTTTGCCAGTAGCCGAACTCGTTGGAAGGTAATGGGGTGAAAGTGGTTACTGGACTTTTGAACTGTAAGCTTTATATAGCTATAAGAAATTTACTTAAATACCAGCTAGACCCTTTAATGACTTTTAGACCCTTTAGTGGCTTTCAATATTTTTATTTCAGTAGTCAGAGACTAGGGCTGTGGGAGGAAGACACCAGCAGCAGTGACACTTTTTTTTTCATTCTTGTGGTTACTCTTCAGGGTTAGGCAATGTTTATTTCCCAGTATAACTGCTCAGCAACCTTCCTATAAGAAGTGTCAACACATGCAAATATGTGTTTGAGGAATTGCTGCTGCAGTACCTACTGGTTACATTTTTTTTTAAAGTTCGGTCACTTGTATTTTGTAGGTTAAAAAGCCTGAGTAATGTCACTGCAGGATGTATGCAAACTCAGCTGTGTACTTAATCTTCTTGTTAGTTGTGTCTGAGCATGCATTGTACTATCTTAGCCCTTAAGCAGTCTGCTGCAGTGATTCATTAAGACTAAAGATTTGTAAATTAATATTTTTTATAGTTTCAAACCTAGTGTGCCTTCCTCCAGCCTTAATTTTCCTTAAAAACCACAAGGGAGGGGGAGTGTGTTCACATCCCCATAGAACAAAAACCTATTTTATTCTCTTACTTTCATTTAAAAGCTATCAGACTTGCTTGCGTAAAGGCAGACTTGAAGCAAATCTGTGTCTTTCAAGGACCACTGCACTCTGCACTCCACATAAACAGTGAAATGTTTGTGACTGTCACTGTCTCTATACTGGCATTTCATTCACTTGATGAGCAAATCCAAGTTTAATCTCGCTGTAAAAACCCACTGGCAAAACCCACAATGTCTTATGTGAGGCAAAGGATTTAAAGTTTTGTTATTTTCAAAGCCCTCCATGGGCTTGTTGCGGCCTATCTTGGAGACCTCTTCCTGTATCTTTGCCTCCAGGATTCCTCATCTATTTTTAAGTCTTGTGCTTTTTCCTGCGTCTATTTTAACTTTATTACTGCACTGTTTAACCCCTGTGGGATATGGAGTTTGTGGGAAATAAGTGGCATATTACAAAAAGTTATGTTGGCTAATCTACATACTCCTTCAAGGGTTTCAAGGCACATGACATGCAGAAACCCTCACTAGGACCACAGCTAGGTATTATGCATTTGTTTGTCAGCAGCTGGAATATGAACTGTGGCAGATGCACCCACCCTACTAAAGACCTGAGAAAGACCCAACAAAGACAGTGCTAAAGTTTCTGGCCCTGGCAGTGCCAGGACTGCCTCCCCCCTCACAGCTCCTGTCTGGTCCACGCAGTGGGGGTCAAAGGCAGGAAAGTTGGGGTCCTCAGCCAAAGGGAGCTGACACGACCATGGATTGACCACAGAGCAGATTCGACCAGAGTATAAATGGGGCCCCACCGGAGGACTCATTTGAGTCGGTCCTCCTCGGAGCAGCGGGTCTGCAGTCGGGGACTCTACCCTTGAGTTGGGACGCCACTTAAGGGAACTTCTCGAGACTCAGAGCACTCCCTTTTTAGGTGAGTGAGTGAGCGCACATTTTGGATCATTTGGCCAAAAACTTAAGAATTCTTAACTCAGCTGTGTCTGGTAACATTCCCAACCAGCACATCGAACCTGTATTTGTTGAATGTCAGTGGAATGTTGTTTTGGTGAATGAAGTTTTGTCTGCTTCATTTCAGTTGCAGATTAAAAGCTGTTTGAGTTCATTATTTGTGTACGTGTAGCCATTTTGGTGTGATTCTGTGACAACTGAATAAGAAATAATCAGTAAGGGTGTCATATCATGTCTATCTGAGCTCTCTACCTGTGATAGTGCCTAGGCAAAATACGTAAGTTGATTCGGGGTTTGTGCACAACCTTCAAGTGTTTTCCTCACAGGACAAGTACTGGTTTGGGCTCGTTTTGGAAATTCTTTTCCCTCAGTAATATCAGTCTGTGCAATGTCCCTGTGCAGTGCAAAAGTAAACAATTTTTCAGGCCTTGGATCTCTTATGTATGTTATGTGCTACAGACTCCCCAGGGATTCCTATGAACTAAGCTGCTTGAACATGTTACCTTGTATTTCACCTTGATTGACTTTGTCCAAAACCCCAGACAAGGCTGGAGAGGTATTTAATAAGACTTAAGTCAGACTTTTGAGGCACAAGAGTGGAAGCAAAAAGTTGGATGTAAAGCAATCCAATTCTATTTTAAATTTAGCAACTAGATAGCTCTCCAGTGATTTAACCTCTGCTGTGCAGAGTCCTAACGACATACCTCATCTGTGGGAATTAGCATTCATGGCAGAGATGGCTTCCAAGTGTTTTCAGAAGCTCCAAGTGACATTTTACTTTTAAGTACTCGAAGGATTAAGTTTTGGGACACAAGTATGAATTCTGTTAACGTGTGGCTTCCTGTGTTGCTAACAGTGATTTCTTCCTAGCCTCTATCTATTTAGCCAGACAGTGCGTTACTGCAGTCAGAGGTTTGTTTATGGGTTGTTCTGTCCAGAGATTTCCATGAGGATAAGTGTTCCAGTTCCAGGTGGTGGTTGCTACAGGTTTGACTGTGCACATCCTCACTGCAGGCTCTACCACCAGCCTGTCTGCAGTGTCACTTGCTTGCTGCTGTGGTGTAGTTCAGGAAGAAGTGACCAGCCCTCCTGCATGGGGTGAAAGCTGGGACGGTACTATCAGAACAGTAATGAAATAGTAATTTTAGTTTTGGATTCCATTTTAAATGACCATAACATTGCAAGGCTAACAGACTGCTTTGGTCCATAATTGCAGCAGTTAAAAGCTGTGAAACTCTTGCATTCAGCAGCATGTCCTTATGGTGCCTCGTGGATGTCTTCAGAATGCTGAAAACTATTTTCTTCCTAAGAAACATTTTTAAAAGCATGTAAGTTTAAAACATAATTTCCATTCATCTGCTTGCTTATAGACATATCTTATCCATTATGTTACTTGAATCTAGGAAATGTGCCACTGAAAGAATGAAGTCCCACTCAAGGTTATACCTGCCATATATGCTTTTCTGAGTAAGGTGGTAGTAAAGCCAATAGATGCCAGATCTCTTCTGTGGCATTTGGCAAGTCATTCATCTCAACTATTGGGTTGACCAAACTATAACTGTGATTTTTTTTCCTGGGTAAATGAAAGGCAAATTTTTCATGGGAAACAAAAACTGTCTTAAACAATATAGTGTCCATTTTGTTCAATTACCTTTGCTGTCTCACAGGCAACTTCATTTTTCCACACTCGAAAATGTTCTTATATTTTTCAACAAAAAACAGCTCCAAGAACAATTCGATATCCTCATCAGTAGTGAATATTTTACCATTCAAGGTGTTCTGTAAAGAAGGAAACAAATGGCAGTCTGGTGGTGCTAGGTCTGACGAATATGGTGGACGTGGTAACACACCCCATCCAAGCTGACGTAATTTTTGACGCGTGACCAAACTTGCATGTGGTCTAGTGTTATCATGGAAAAACAACACCTTTGCGATTCACCAATTCTGGATGCTTCTGGGTGATGGCATCATTTAATTTATCACGCTGATGACAGTACACGTCTGACTTAATGGTTTGGTTTCTTGAAAGCAATGCAGAATACACAGTACCTTTGAAATCCCACCAGACTGACAGCATCACCTTCCAGTGGTATCTGCTTTTGAAGTGCTTTGAGCTGTTTCATCATGCTTGCTCCATCATTTTTTGCTCGTCATTGTCGTAAACGATCCATTTTTCATTGCAGAGCAATGTTACAGAAAAGATCAAATCACAGAAATTTTTGCTTCTTGGTTTTCAGATACATTCGTTTTTACATCCCTTGCTGCTAGGAATGAGGGAGTACATGAAATATGGGTGCTTTTGATATCCCTTTCCAGTATATCCTTGTTTATGAGGCTCACTCTCAACAGCTTGCCTGGAATGTATTTAATGTTAAAGCAACTAAAGTGCGAGGACCCAAAGGAGGAGCGATAAAGGGGGTCTGGAAGAGACAGCCCAGGCTCTCGGACAGGGCAGGGGAGGACGCGCAGGAGAAAGCCTCAGCCAGCAGCAGCGCCAGGGAGGCTCCGAAAAAGCCGGAGCCGCGCAGCGACCTCACTGGCCCGCGGAGAGCGATGTGAGGCCCACGGCCACAGCGAGCGGCGCCTATAGTCGATCTGCGCCTTGGATGGAGGCCGAAGCGGGCTCGGGTGGAGGAAGGCGCCGCGACCGGCGGGGACTGGAAGGCGGAGGAGATGGCCTAGGGCGGCGAGGGCGCCCTCGCCCCTTTAAGCGGGCACCGCTGCTGTCCTCAGGTGCCCCGGGTGCGCCGCGCCCGCGGCCGCCAGCGGGCTATTAATAGCGGGGCGGGGGCGGAGCGCCTCTGGCACGCCTTGGCCCGGCCCGCCGCCAGCAGCGCCATGGAGACACGAGTGGCCTCAGCGCCGCTCCCAGCTTCCTCACGGCCTCTCTCGGCTGAGAGGCTGCGGGCGGAGCAGTAGGGGGAGCGGGAAGAGCCCGTGTGTCGGGCCAGAGCCTGGGGCCGGGCCTGGGTTGTGCCTCGTCTCGGCCACCTTCGCGCCGCGCGTTTGTCGGGAGTGGGGGTGAGCCCGTCCCCCAGATGCAGGGAAGACACAGCCCTTCCTGCCCCGCCGCAGCGCTGCAGACTTGTGCAGCGTATGCTGGCGAGGGGAGATGGAGCAGTGTTGTTGTGCCTTGCAGGCGAGTGAGGTTTCTGTCCTGTCCTTTCCTCCCTAAGGGGAGAACAGTATCTTCCTCCCTTCCCCCTGGTTCTCCTCCCACGGGTTTAGGAACAGGCTGCCCTAGCTGCTAAGGTAAGATTTTCCCCTTCGCTCTGGTAAATGGAAACGTGCAAGAAAAATACCGATGTGTTCTGTCACCAGTGCACCCACACTCTGATCTGGGGAGAAAGGAATGGAGTGCTTTCCTCCCACAGATGGGTATCATTTACTACACACAAACCCTACTTTGTAAAAGCAGTGAAGAGCCTTTGTCTCACTGTAAAGGCTCTATAGCAGTGTAATGTATTTGTATATTCCCTGTAATCAAAGTGGAAAAAGAGGCCGTGCTGCATGAGAAATAAGAATTGCCATACTGATAGCAGAGCTATCTGTTTCAGTATTGTGTGTGAACCGAGCCAGAAAAAGACATTGCAGAGGAAGAGAACTATATCTCCACTTTTCCTTTACTTCCTTCAAAAATACTGCAGTATGGTACTGCCTATTACAAATATTACTTCAGTAGTCAGCCTGCACATTGTAACTTCAACGTCTATATGCTTTTTATTTTAATACAACAAGAAATACTCCTGTTAGTCTGTAAAAAAAATTGCATTCTTTATTTCAGTCGAAGTGCGCTGGAGTGTGGCAACAATTCCCCCTCTCCTAAGTTATTTACATATTGTCAGTCTTTTTTAACAAAGGATGAATCTCGTAAGCAACGCCCCATCTCTGTCATTAGAGGAGATGGGGAGAACGGGTGTCCACATCTGATGCTTTCAATTTTGCATCTCTCCTACAGTCTTCATCTGAAAAGCAGCAGGTTTTTTGCACTATGTAGAGCAGCTTTCCCTCCTCCTCTACCTTGAAGCACAATTGCATGCAGCCCACCACCCAGCCGCTTTTGGCACCAGTGATCAGCAACTGCCCAAGTGCGACATACATTGAAAATAAGGCCAGTTGCTTTAATGCCTCTGCCAGCAAAGCTGTGGTACAGCAAATGAGCATGAGTCACTGAGTTTGAGTGAGTTGGGAATGTCTGTGAGGCATTCATTTTATAGCTTTCTTGGGTACTGGGGGATTTGTTCACTTTTCAGGGCAAATGCTGTGTTCATCCCCATACCCTTTGCTTCCAGCTCCTTATTAACGTATTAACAAATCAGCCAGTAGCAGGGAGAGTTTACCTTGGGGATGTCTGGGGTGAAGAAAACAAAATCTCTTAAGTGCAGGGATGCCTTCAGCACTTTAAACCACAGCATTAGAACAGGAGTCTCAAGTGTGCATTAGTATTGCTTTTGCCTTTTACTCTTTGGAGGGTTGATTTGCTCTACAAATACTTTAACCTCTTGAGACTGTGGCACCATGCTGTTCTTCAAAAGTGTCTGTTAGTGAATTCCCACTGTGTTACAGCATGGGCTGCTGTCAGAGCATGTTAAATAATCATAGATAAATAGTATCTCGTGACAGGATTTGTTCTGATAAATACAGATTTCTGGAACTACACACACAAAAAAAAGTTGCATAGTTCTGAGACTAGATGAAAAGACCAATGTTTTTTGAAAGTGGTGTCTTGAGTGCCCCATATGTTCTTAAATGAACAGACAAAGAAGTCACTCAGGGGTAGTCTTGTTTGTATGTGCATGTTGTGGTGTGTCATCTTTTCTTTGGATAGTTGACAAATTGAACATAGCTGGGCCAAATAAATTGAGGGCTTTGTATCCACAGACCTTTATTTTGTTATGCAGTATTAGTCACTGTACTGAGAGCAGTCATCTCAGTACATTGCCAGAGGGTGTTTAGCTGCTCAAGTTTGTTTGGAAGCGTGGGGAATTTTGGTCCAGAGTTTATGGTCTGCCTGTTGTAAAGCTGAAATACAAAGTGGTATTTTAGCTTCACATCACAGTAAGAGTACCTGTGCTACAGGCCTGATTGATCTGCTGGACTTCAGTTCTGTGCATACCCACATTCTGCCTTTGATTTCAGCAGAATAACAGGAACTTTATCTTTCACTTAGCTTCCCTAAAAATCGTAACATTTGGGACCCTTAGGAAAAGCAAAATAACTGATGAAAGTGAATACGGGGGCTACAAAATATGTACTTGGCCATATGCACTTCAAATTATCTGTCAAATATACTCAGTTTTCTGCTCTTGAAGATGATGGACTAATGTTTAGTTCACTGTGGTCACTTGCATGTTCAAAATTCTATAGATAACAAATAATATTTGAAAAATACATTGCAGGAAATGATGGTATATCCTGTTGCCTCATTTAACAAGGAAATTATGATGAAGTAAAATTATTTTACCTAGGTCTAAAATAATTTAGTAGCAGTACTGGCTTTGTAAGTGGGCATGTCTTGGACAACTGACTAGATATTCTTTTTGACACTTAAAACTTAACCTCTTCCTGACTTTTTTTTTTTCCAGGTCTGGATGGAAACACAGCCAAACGGAACCCGAGTGAATTTTGTGAGCTCAAAACTCTCATCCCTCCACTGTGTCTTCCAGTGCAGCAAGTTGTGTTTTTTCTGTGCTGTGTTGAGGAAACACAGGCTGCCCCAGTAACTGAGGTCAGAACTGTTAAATATTAACTTTCCAAATAAATGAATAGGCCGATTTGTGTTTGGGAACGTAGAGTTGGGGACTGTTCTCTGGAAGTGACTCGAGCAATGTTCTGTTGGCACTAAGGCAGTATTAGACCCAGGAAATCCTATCTTTTCCTAGGCTGACTGGAGGTTGGCCTGTAGAAAAGAATTTACTCTGACTTCTGTATTCAGAGGGTGAAAGCAGACATGCTTAGAATTTTATTTTCCTGATCTTTTCTAACAGTATAGCAATTAACCAATAGCTGTGCAGAGGATAGATTATTTTTAGCCTAGATTCCTATATCAGGGAAACCTAATGCAGCCTTACTGTTTGTCTGTCTACTGTAGATTTCCCTGGCTAATTTTGGCTAGCTTTAAGAGCGAAGCAGTGTCTGGAACTAGGCTAAATAGGCTAATAGGATGGAAGAGACCAAATAGTTATGAGAGGGAGACTGTCTCATGAGCTTGTGTATTCTGGTACAGCAGTGAGGCCATAAGATACAAATCCATAGAAAACTGACTTCATTAGTGTCTATGCTCACGGAATTAATTAATTCTTTAGACGTTATTTGGGGGCAGTTATCTGGAGCACAGTGCTTTCTCAAGTATGCTCAGTGCTGCAAGAACTAGGGAGCTCTTCTGCTGTGGAAAATAGAGATTTTCTTGTGGAATTTGAAGTGTATTTGAACTGCTCTTAGCAAAGCAATCTTTTGTGTCTAGGAGTTAAAATTTAAACTCGACTGTTGGCCTAATTGCCCTCAGTGAGTCCAGGAGAAACTGCAGTTGGTGACTAATGACTCATTCCAATTAGTGATAAGGCACATGGGCAGGACTCTGTGTCGCCAGCCCGTGCTAACTGGACAGTACTTGTAGCCTGTGGAAAGTTCCCATACAAGGGGAGTCTCTTTCGGCACTGTGGGACTTCCAGAAACGTAATTTTTGACAGAATCTGTGAGGAGCTGCTGTTTGTCATGTACAGCCTGGCTCTGTACTGTGGTCTATTATATTCCTCTCGGATATGGGACTTATATTCTAGCATCTGAGTTTTAGCATTAATTTATAATATGAGAAGTGCAGCATTGAAGAGTTGGGATCAGGATGAGGTTCCCTGGTCATTATATCACAAGGCCTCAGTAAAGCTTAGCTCCCAATGGAGTTGCTAAAATTCTCTTCTGGTTCCAACACAGGGTGAATTTCATGCACGAATGCATTTTTTCAGAGTTATTTAAGCTCCTAGAAATTCAGATAATGTTCAGTGGAATTTTCAGAGTTGTAAATCTCACTCCTCTTCAGCAAAGCAAATGGGATTAAGGTATACAGTGCCATTTTTTAAAGTATTGTCTGCATCATAAGGCATCTATTGAAAAAATACTTGGACAAATCCAGCTTCAAAGTCTCCATTTATACTTGTCTTGGAAGTTTGCCTTTGGCTTTAGTGGGAATGGACTGTAAAAGGAATCAGTAATTGGCATCTGACTTTATTATTGCACTATGTTATTTTGTGTTTTATTGAATAGTTGCCTACACTAAGTAGCCCGTGTAGTTTGTTTATTTGGCATTAGGAAAAACATTTGTATCATTCTGTTATGAATTGTGGGACAATCCTGCTGAGAAGGAATGTGTTTGTCCCCTCTACAGGCCCTCCTTGTCAGTGCTGTTCAGACTACATTTTCTGGGAAATCACCATGAGAATGCAAATCACATCTCCTCTCCTCTCCTCTCCTAGCCCTGGAAAGAATATTCGATTGTTTGTGAAAGGTAAGTGCTTTGGGTAACAGCTGCAATCAACAGTAAGAAAGATGATGAATATTAACAGTGGTGTTTTCGAGCATAAGCCAGATTCTAACCATTTGAAAGTTAAATTGGAGCTCTGTTAGGCCTCACACTGTCCCACTGCTGACCACTGAAGATTTGCAGTAGACTAAACCTCAGGATGATTCCATACAGCAATTTCTTTCTAGTCCCAGCATCAGCCTTCAGATGTATATGACTCCTGGGTGAAACTTCTTCCATTTCACCGGTGCTGAGGAGTGCAGGTTTGGCTGTCACTGTGTTTATGTACCAAGATTACTAAGAAAGCATCTGTGAGTCCTTAAGCAACATGCCATGGAAAAATAAAACACAGAGTGTGTATGTGCACGAGGGCAATGTACCCAATATTTTGTCATTCCAGCAGAGGCCTCAGTAAAGACTGGCATTTTAATTCTCATCTGACAACACTCCACAAAGACAACTTACATTCCCTTCCCTCTTCCCCCTCCCAAGAGATTAATTAAAAAAAAAAGGCATATTATTTATTCTGCCTTGGCTGTCTAATAACTGTTGGAGTGCCAGCACTCAGAAGAGATGAACTGGGGCACTTTTGTTTAGTTCCTAAGTTGGATTCTCTGTTAGTATTATTGTTTTAATTAGCTATGAAACTTCTTATGTATTGTCACTCTACATCAAGATTAGAAACATCAGTAGCTGCGTTGGTACCTCTGCAGGTTTCTTTTGACTACGCCCGTGGTCCCCTCACACACGTGCCTGTGGGTATAGTACAAGGCCATTGGAAATGCAGAAAAGAGGAGAGGCAGTGACTCATGTTCGCTTCTTAACAGCAGAATTAAAGTACAAAACCCCACCTATCCCAGTAGGAACAAAGATCTTGATCTGCGTGACACTTGCTGTGCAATATTTCTGTGTTTATTCTTTTTGAATGAAGGAAATGTTGGTTTTGGAGCTGATGTCAGTGTGAGATCCGCAGGGCCAAACTTTGCACCGTCATCTCTTCATTTCTAGATTACAAGCTATATACCAAGAGGTGCAGAAGTGTGTTCCCTCTATGTAAGTGGGCCTGTCAGCACTCATAACATCCCATTTAAGCTACAGCTGATGGCTAAAATCATCTGTTAGCTAGTTGTATAGCTGAAATCATAAAACAATGAGACTAACCACGTCAAATGAGGATGCTTTTTCTTTCCTCTTGTTCTAATTTTAGTAATTCCAGTAACAGTCACAGTAAATCTTTTTATTGCAATAGCTTATGTTTATACCTTTAGCACTGTTGAACGTGTGTCAGCTTGGGAATTCAACTGTCAGTATTTTCTTTCTTTCTTTCTCTCTTTTGTTTTTGTGGTTTTGTGGGTTTTTTGTGTTTGTGGTTTTTTGTGCTTTTGAGGTTTCTGTGTTTTTGTGGGGTTTTTTTCGGGGTTTTGTGTTTTTTGTGGGTTTTTTTGGTTTTGGTTTTTTGTTTGTTTTTTTGTGTGGTTCTTTTTGGGTTTTTTGTGGGTGTTTTTTGTTTTTGGAGTTTTTTTATTCTTGTTTTTGTTTTGAAGAACCAGCTTGCCTTTTAATTGATAGTCATGTTTTTTAGAATATCAGTTTTGATCCATACTGTGACAAAGCCGTAAGAAGCAGAGCACAAGACCCACAGCCTAGCAAGGGGGAAGACAAATTACTTTTCTACTTTCATGATTCTAGACAGCTTCAGCAGCTAGGAAAATTTACAGTACATAGACAGTACCTCATGTCTGACATAGGCCAGCAACATTGTGCCCTGTAGTCCTGTCCCTGGCAGATGTCTTATACCTGAAATGTCATTGGGGTCCTCAGAAGCTGCCAGTATATTGTGCTCTACCTGACTTCAGGCTTCTCAGGCCCCATTACCTTGGGTAAATGTGCTAAGGTATGGGTGAGCATCTTTCCTCATAACTTTAAGTAGTTCCTAACATAGAATAAGACTTCTGGAGATGTCAAAACAGATGTGCTGCAAAGATTTGAAAGCTAATTAATGCGTAGGAAGCAGAGCTATTTTCTTCTCTCTGCTTTATCCTACTGTGGAGCTCAGTCTACTAGCTGTCTACTAGGGGGAATGAGGATGAGCATCGCATCGTTCATTGTATGTGAGAGTTACCTGTGTCACTGAACTGTGCTCTGGGTGAGAGGGAAAGCTGCCCTGCAACAGTGCCACACAGGGTGACTGGGAGGGATCTTCTGGGGAGGAAAAGGAGCAGACAATGTGGTGACTGTGTCCCTCTTTCTTGTGTCAGCCATTTTAGAGCCTAGCTGCCTCACTGCAATAGGGACCATGCTGGCACTATTTAAAGTCAGTGTTATGAAACAACTTAGAGCTTATGAAAAATGCCTTGGTGATTGGCCAAGCCCCCAAAACCCTTCAAGACATCTCAGAATCCTCACCCCGCCCCATTTACAGCAAAGACATGACACAGTTAAAAATGCCTGTGAGATCAGCTTTCCTTTGATACATGGTCCCTCTATACCATGTTGGCAGCATAAAAGGCTAGGCAAGTGGAAGCTGCCCCTTAGGAAGGCCCCTCCCAGAAGGAAAGCATATGTTTTCCTTTGTCTTACTGTTCTTTGGACCCTTTCAGAAAAGATGACGGCTCTGTGCCAGCGTATCTGCCAGGCAGTGCTGTAACATGGGCCACAGCGGAGGTGTTACAAACACTGTGTGCTCTGACTGCCTTCTGCTTGGAACACCAAGAACCTGTGCAGACCATGGGAGGGTCTGTTTTACAGCAGGTAAAAGTCAAAACTGTCCCTGCAGATGAGGAAGACAGTGACTTAAAAATTCTTCTCCCCTATGCAAACTTAAGAACAAAAGCACTGAGCAGCAGAGCTGGTATGTGGGCTAGCTGCCTAAAAGGTAGACCTGGGTTTCAGAAATAAGATCATGTGGTTGTGCCAGTAGGGTTTCCTCACAGATATGTCTTTGGCTTAGGAATCGCCCGATTCCCTCTCAGCCCACATCCAAATGCCATGAAGCACCTGCTTCCCTTCTGATAAGGAAGAGTAGTTGGGAGGATTTTGATGGGCCAGGGTGAAAACTGGAACATTCTGAATGCCTTAGTGGGCTCTGGGAGAAGTCTGAGGGCCTGGGGATCTTGATCTATTAAATTACCTTTTTGAGTGTCTTGAGCAGTGTCTGGGCTTTCTCTGAATTTGTGAATCTGTGAATACTAACCAAAACGAAACATTGGTATCCCCTCCCCTCTCCTCATTATTCGAATTTGTGAATCTGTGAATACTAACCAAAACCAAAAAGAAACATTGGTATCCCTTCCCCTCCCCCCGTTATTCCCTTTCCTTTTTTCCTTTTTCCTTTTTCCTTTTCCTTTTCTTTTCCCTTTTCCCTTTTCCCTTTTCCCTTTTCCCTTTTCCCTTTTCCCTTTTCCCTTTTCCCTTTTCCCTTTTCCCTTTTCCCTTTTCCCTTTTCCCTTTTCCCTTTTCCCTTTTCCCTTTTCCCTTTTCCCTTTTTCCTTTCCCTTTCTCTTTTTCTTTCTCTTTTCTTTTCTCTAGTTAAAAGCATAGCCTTAGTCAAGATCTTTAAATTCTTCAGTTAGTTCTAGTTCAACATTAATGCCTGGGTTTGATACTGCTTACAATAGCAGTGAAGCACTTGTCTTTTTATGGTAGCTATAAATCTCCTTGTGTATTTTCTGGAAGTTAATGCAATGATATTGAAAGCTTTAAGAATCTCTTATTACCAGCTTTAAGTCTGATTTTCTAACAAGATAGTGCTAACGGTATTGTTCTGGCTTCAGCAGTTTTCTGTGCCTGAGAGACCCTTAGAAGAGGCAGTGGATCCTTAGCTAGAATTCTTGTTTTGGTACTGTAAAATGTAGTTTTGATGTAACAGTAGCTTGTTCTTAATAATATCAGTCTGCTTTCTTCATGTATTATTATCTCTTATGTTGCTGATGGCCTAACAGCATATGGTTCAAGTAGATTAGTATCCACAGCCTGTCCCAGCTGATCATAATTGCATTACTCCTATTTCAGTCAGTGCAGCACTTCCTTCACCAACTGATAACTTTTTGTTTGTATTAAAAATAAAATTCTGAAAACACTAAATGAGCTGAAAATGAGTTTGAAAAAAATCTCTCTAGGAAGTGTCTTTCACTGTGTGCTTCTGTGGAAAATCAACTTAAGTGTCAGAATCTGCCTTTGTCTGTATGTAGCTGTAAGAGTTATTAAGGTAAGTAATCTGTAATCTGTTGGCCACATATTGGACTTCTTCTGGACCTTCTAACCTTTGTTGGTATGATTGCACTTCGGCAGTTGCTGTCTAGGTGTACGGCCCAATAGATCAAAGGGGGGAGTAAGATTAAACAGTATGAAGGGCAGGGCTATAGTCACTTCTGTTTAGGGTGATGGAAATACATCTTTTTGGATCATGTTAGCTGATTGAATCTATTACATAGTCTCAACTTTAGTTAGGTAGAACGAAATAATGTTTCTGAATGCTGGTAGTGCCCATTTTCAGAGATGCACTTTAAAGGCTGATGTTCCAGCAGGATTTTGGTTTTTTCTTTTCAGTTTATGGCCTATAATAAAGGCTCTGTGAAAGAGCAGATTAGATACTACCATTGCTTTGGGACATATTGCACTGTTAGCCAGTATCCTAAGAAAATTATTACTGTAGCTGAGGATGCAGCCAAGGAACAAGAACTTTCAGAGAACATATTACTACTTCTTCAATGTTGGAAGTTTTTTCTCATTCTGCAGTAGAAAGATCAGGATTGCAAATTCAGTTTAGTAACCATCTTCTCTCTCTCATAATCTTCATGTCCTCCTTGAGTCTTGTTCTGCAGTGCCAGCAAGACATGTTCTGACCTATTTCTATTTCTTTTTGAGTTGCTGCTAGCTTGGTCTAAATGAAATATGTCTCTTCACCTTCCTTTTAGGTGAAGACAGATCCATGTTTTTGCAGTTTAGTAACATCTGGGACTGGTAATTGCTTAAGTAGGGAATTCATATCCCTGGTAAACTGTGAGTTTGACCATGAAAAGAAAAAATTTCAGAAGTATAGAGCCACCTTGCCTTCTCGATGTCTGCCTTTATCTTCTGTGCTTCTGTGAAGAAGAGATAAGGAGAGTACTGATATGAGATCAATGACTTAAAGTAGGAGAGTTGAGAAGAAACTGCCCATCATTTTGCTTCAGGAAGAACAAATCACGGAGGGATATTTGATTTGCACAAGGTAAGTTCTTATCACCAATGGAGTTCTAGTCTGATGACTCAATGCCTGATTATCTTTCCCTTGTATCTAAGCCAAACGAGTGGCTTGCTAGCTCCATCTGCTGGGGCCTGGGGGTGTTTTTTGGAAGCTCGGCGGGACATGCACGAAAGCTGCAAAAAAACCCAAAAGAAATGTGCCTAAAACAGAAGGACTCAGTGTGTGTCATCGGAACTGTGAGAAACCGGATGGGAACATCCATCTCCAGAACGCATAAAATGTAATGAATAATTAAAGGTTTCTTTGTGGTTGCATTAATTATAACTTTTCTGCTTGCTTTATGACACACAAAACAGCTGAACCCACTTCCATTTAGAACGGTATACAAATCTGTAGAATGCTGTCTTTCACTTTGGCATGTGCTGCTGTGTAGAAAATTAGGTTCCGAAGGTAGTTTATTCGAGGCTGATAATTGTGAAGTGGATTAGTTTTAAATGGTTTCCCATTTATGGAAACTAACGCTTTGTTTCAAAAGTAGCAGACCACAGAGTAATTTCAGTTACAGGACGTGTGCTATTCTGTGCATTTCAGACAAGAATTCAGTGGGTACTGACAGTAACACCTGATGGACCTTGAGAACTTTTCCTACAACTGTCTTGACACCTCTATGGAAACTCATCTGCCTATGAAATTAATCTCTTTTTCCTCACAGAAAAAAGCAAAACAAATGTTTTACTTGCAAGGCAGCTTCTTATCTGGCACTCTATCTTGCAAAGGTTGCTTTCACATACCTGCAGTTAAGAATGTGATTTTTTTGGAGGACGTGCTCAATATGTTTAATAAAGTTCATGTTCTTAACTAAATTCTCATGAGACACCCTTTGAGGGGAAAAGAAGCAAAGAAAGGAACTGTGGCTCATGGGCACGGTGGTACTTTCCACTGAAAAGAAGCCTTAGCTGCTGTTACTACACAGATCTCTCTGTATCTGAGAGCTCTTCAGTATTCTAAAACCAGAAAGGAGGAAGTGAGAAGCCATGGAAAGAACAGCTAAGATGAGAATAGGTTTTCTTTCCTTTTTCTCTCTTCTGTCATGGTTGCACAGGGTCCTGCTTGGAATAGCTGGAAGAAAGCTTCTAAAGAATTTAATCATGATTCCAAGTTTCTTCATGACACATGTTGTATTCTCTAATGGAACTGTAAGGAATTTGAATGTCAGGGGAGTGTCTAAGGTTAACATCAGCACATACAATTGCTGCACAGTCTAATAGTTTTACCTTTGTAAAGTAGATAGTTGAATGCTACAAATGTACTGAAGGTGGTTAATTGCAAGTTACAGGTTTTGCTGTATGGGGTCACATAATATTTTCATTTACTGGAAGTTGTTGATATACCAGACTTACTGAAAGACTGTGATACAATTATGTCCAGTTGCAATATTTTTACTATTATTTCTCATTTGTAATGAGATATTAGCCAAAAGCATCAGGCAGGGACCAAGGACTCATTAAATATCCAATACAGTCTGTCTGGAGTGTATATTAGAAAACAGAAGTAGAAACTGTCTGTTCATTATAGAACTAGTCTATTATGAAAGGATGAGAGGAAGAGACCAGAGTACTGTTAGGACTTGGACTAGCTGGAAGCATTATGATCCTCAAACAGCCCATTAAGTTTTGAACATAAGCATACCCTATAAATTGGCAGTTCAAGAAATCATTCTGTAGGAACTCAAAGTTAAAACAGCAAACCTAGTCTTGAAGTGGGAAGCTTTACATGCTGCTGCTCTCCAGGGCTAGTTTCATGGGTAACTCAAGTCACATTGTGTTCTTGTGGCTTCTAGGAGGCATCCTAGCAATTCAGCCAGATGAAATACTGTATTATGTGAGATAGCACATGCTACCAAGGAGAACAGGCAGATAAGCAGCCAGCCGCACATGTTATAATCACAGAATCCCAGGTTGGGAGGGACCACAAGGATCATCCAGTCCAACCTCTTGAGATAACAGTATAGTTTAAATGAAATGAGTCAGTACCCTGTCAAGCTGACTCTTAAAACTGACCAGTGTAGGGGAATTTACCACTTCCCCTGGGAGGTTGTTCAATGTCTGGAGTTCAGTCGGAATCTCTCCAGAAGCAACTTGTGTCCATTACTCCTCGTCTTTTCCATGTGACTCCTTTTGAAAGGGAGTCTCCATCTTCCATCAGGTGCAGTAGTTCAGGTGAGCACAGAATGTTCAATGTTACCAGAAGCTAAATGCCTCAATATGGTTTGTTTAAACAATGTACTGCAGGATTGTAGAAGTCATCCTAAACCAAAAATGCCTCATTTAGATTTTTTGCCAGAATTCACGTAAAATACAAAATTTCCTTTACAGAAATATAAACAAGTCGTGACACACAGATCTCTTTAAAAGCCATGTCTGTGCTCACATATGCCTTGGAGAATGCCTTACTGAATAATGACATGTTCAGCTGTTTCATGAGAGTTTCATTATGATTTACAGCTAGGTTGCTACATACTTCTTTTCAAAGTGGCAAAGAACAGCAAACAACGCGTCTCAAATCAGTACCATTGTTCTTGTTCCTGCTGTAGATGGCTGTTACAGGTGTTAACTCCTCCTAGGATTTGTTCTATTGTTTGGTAGTCAGCCTGGCTCTAACTTAACACTATTAGAAAAGATTAATTGGCCTACATTCAAAATTGAAAATTGATCAAAACCACTCATTTCTCTGACACGGCTTGTCCTTCTCTTCTTCCAATTGCTGTCATTAGCCTGCTCCTATCTGCTGTCATTGATTCTTCGAGTGACAGTTTGGTGAATGGAAAGGGTATGTGACTTTATTGCATATCAGCTAATACTGGAAAAGTAAAACATAACTACCTGTTCGCTTTTTAAGCTTAAAAGGCTACAGAGTCAATAATTTGATCTTTTTACTCAGCTAAATCTTTAGAAACCTTTTGCCTTATCACTTTCATGATTACTTGTGACACAGCACTGTCACCTTGGGCAACCAGTAAGTCTCTGATAGAAATAAAGCCTGTAGTAGTCCATAGCAGCAAGCAGGCTTAGTCGAGAGAATTAGGAATTAGTCTTTTCTAGTGCCCTGAATAGATGTTTGCACATCCACTAGCAGGGCTAAAAGAACCTCTGCATGCTGAGGGCTATGGGGAATACTTTGATTTTAAACTAAACGTAATCTCAATATACCTAACTAACATATGTCCCAAGGATATGGTGCATTCTTCAAGTCTGATAAGGTAGGTGCTTCTCATTTTTCTATTTTAAGGAAAACAGTAAGGTAAATGAACAGCTTGGGTGCAGCTGAGAAAATAAACGCGGTCATCTTTTCTACCATTGTTTGGCCACTTGACTGGGTCAAAGTTGTCTTGGAAGTGAGATGAGAGCTGCTTCGGTTTTTCTCCCAAGTGGTAGTTATCTCTTCCAGTATGTCTTCTGACCCTTTAACTTGAATTCGTCTTAAGTAGTTTAAATCTGAGCTATTCTTGTAATACAAATATGTTATCTAAGCAAAAACATTCTCTCCTTCTTTTATTTAAAAAAGAGAATTATTCTTTTTCATATCTTCAAAATGAATAATGAAAGTAAGTTTTTAGCCATCTGAAACATGCTTGAAGAAAAAGTACAGAGGTGCATGGGTATCTTCTTAAATGCTTTATCAAAGTTCAGATTTCTTCGTTCTCGATATACTTGTAGATGAAAATGTTGCTGATACATAGAACAATAAAAGAAATAGATGATGAATAAAAAATAACTGATGCTGTAAGGAAGACGCAAGGCAATGATTTGAAATTAACTAATTTTATCTAATTGGTGTTATTTCTGTTGCACAGTCATGATTATCTTGGCAGTTCTCCTTGACCTGACACAAAGGGTTAGATAGCTGGACATTTGTAGTTCATCTCATTTTACCAACCACACTGGAATCTAATCTGGTCACACTTACTTTGAGATGAACACATAACAGAAAATCAAACTGGATCAATACAGTAGCTTTCCTTGTATCTGTATTGATTATGTGGCTGCTGAAATACAGAGCTTGGCTGTGGGCTTAGTCACCAGCTGGGCCGTAAGTGGCTCAGATCAGAAACTGCCTACACCTCATTGTTACTGACATGAGAGCTTGGGAGTTTTGCAGGACTGAATCACTACACAGCAGCCAGGAAGCACTAGTGAATGTGGATGTAGCAACTCCCTATTTATCAGCCAAACCAAAGAGAGCTTGATGGCAGCGATAAAACCTCTGTCTGTCATGGTTATATCTGTTTTAGTTTGTGAGGACTCACTCTTTTGCTGGGTATTTATGCAACCATGTGTGCCATACTCATTGTTACTGACATGAGAGCTTGGGAGTTTTGCAGGACTGAATCACTACACAGCAGCCAGGAAGCACTAGTGAATGTGGATGTAGCAACTCCCTATTTATCAGCCAAACCAAAGAGAGCTTGATGGCAGCGATAAAACCTCTGTCTGTCATGGTTATATCTGTTTTAGTTTAGACTCACTCTTTTGCTGGGTATTTATGCAATCATATGTGCCATAAGTATAAACACACACCTCAGACATTCTCTTTACAACCCTAGCTGCCAGTTTCAGGGGTGTCAATGGGAAATTCTTCAAAGCTGCTTGAAACTTCATGTTAATTCTGCTGCAGAATTTTTGCTTGATATATGGTTTTCTGCTACTAAAACCAATTTGAATGATATCAACACATGCCTTCAGCTTTTCCTCAGACCACACAAGTTTGGAAATTAAAAGTTCAGAAGTAAGTTATGGGCAAACATAGTTCTTCCAAGAATCCATCTTGCAAGGATATCTTGAATAAAATGTGGGTTAAGCTAAGAAACCAGGATTTATGCATCATCAGGGTGTCTACAAATGGAGTCAACCAGGGGTATAGTGATGAGGTGTAATTGCGTATGTATGTGTTCAAAGCTACAAATGTTTGCTTTCAGTCTTGTTCCCATTTCATATCAGTTGTCAGACTTCCATCACAACTAATTTAAAACCTTTTGCATCAAGCTGAGGCCAAATTTTCATCTTAAAACTACTAATGATTCAAGTGGCCATAGCACCATGTTTCTTCCTTGTTCAGTTTGGGATATTTTTTCATTCACAGTTACAACTAGATGTGTCCTAATAAAATAGGTCTTTGGTATTCAGTTTCCTGAATTTTATTAGGGGATAATAATCCTGTTAATGAATGCAAAAATATTACTGCCTTGAATGTGTTTCCTCATATAATACTCATTTTTATAGCAGAATCTTGTGGGAACAGTGGATAGTGAGAAGCTAATGTACACTTTCTGAATGCATTTGATTAAAAATAAAATCCTCAAGCATGTGGTGATACTGATTTAATTCTTTTTGGTATGATCCCAGAAAGCTAAGGCATGAACCCTGTTGAACTAGATACTGTACAAACACAGAACAAAGAGGGTAATTAATGCCTGCAGATGGAGAGAGCTAAATGGAATCATTTGACTGGATTTACATCACAGGTATCCAACTATGTGATAATGGCTTTATTTTGTCCTTTTAGTTGATTCCTGTTGTATCTGCTTATTCCCTACTAAAGGAAATGTTGAAATTCTGGTTATGTATGCTGAGAATTACTTGGCTGCAGTGAAACAATATAACAATAGTTTGTAATTTAACAGTAGTCCCAGTTCTGGAGATCCTGGGAAAGCCTAGTTCACAGCAACTTCATTAACAGTGGAATTCAACCTACCGCTGAGGGTCTGCATAAAGCCAGTCTATGCTTAACTCTCCCCTAAATCCCAAAATATGCACTGCTTTTGTTTCTGAACTATGGTAAATGTTATGTGAGGAATTCAACACCTGTAAGGGATGTAAGATTGGGCCAAGAAAGCTGTGGTAGTTGCTAAGTAAAAAAGGAAAAAAGCAACATGTTTGAAACACAGTACTTGGTGAACTAAAATTTCGTCTGATAGTCAAGAAGTTTTCTTCATCTTCTGTCAAATTAGTCTTGGATTTCATTCATTATTTATGAATTTGCTCTCAAGACACTCCCTACTCATAGGGTATTTCTTGAAGGCTTAATTTCATCACATTTCTGTGGTCCTGTGGCATGTGAAGATGAAATTATTGAGGACATGTGAGGAAAGTTTTGTCTGGACTAATAAGCAGGAATATATTGACTGGATATATGTGTATGTATGTTGTTGTACTTTTATCTCTGTTGAGCCAGGAGCTCTGAAAAAAAAAGGTATCAAAGTAGACCAGTTTGATAAGTTACAGAGGCAGCAGTAGAATGATGACGACACAGAGACATGGGACATGGTTACTCTCCCATGCAAGGACCTCCCTGTTCTGGTGCTTCTCCAGTGGTAACTATCCAGAGGTTTTCACAGTCTGTTATTGGGGTCACTTATGCTATGACTTCAGTAAAACGGTATCTTTGATGTCAGCTCACCACCTCGGTTCTTGTGTTTCATGGGTACAGCTGTTAGCCATGTTTTCTGGAGACATTGAGCTGTAATTGTTTCCGTGAGTAGAAAACCAAAGGCCTGTGAGGAGACACTTCCAAAACATGTTTTATTTGTGTGCTAATCCACCCAGTCCCCCTCTTTCAGTCAGTTGTTGATATTTTGAAGAAAATTCAAAATAGATTCTGGAATACATTTTAATTAAAAGAGGTGAAGGAGAGAAAGAAGTCTGCAAAAGGATTGTGAGCTAGGCTGAGATGGCAGAACAGACAGCTCCTAAAGATGTGCAGGCTGGCAAAGAGAGAAGCGTGACGTATGCACATTTCCTGTGAGGAGGAAAATCCACCCCCCCCAATGTACCTTATTTCTTAGATGTAGATGGACAATTGCCCATTACTGTTATTGATTGGGCAAGTAGTGATGGTTCTCAGCAGGGAATGAACACCCATTTTATAGTGTGACGCTCTGGTGATCGCTGTGCAAAGGGACTGGTGGCAGGACAGAGGTGGGCTACTACATGTGCAGTAAGCAGAGTCACCAGCTACTGTATTTATAGGCAAAGCAGTACTGCGGTTATGCTGTTCCTTCTCAGAGCTGACACAGCTCAGAGCTTCCTGTTGCTTGCAGTCTGAATGGAATATTTCTCTGCCAGCTGAAGGAAGGCTGTCCTGCTGCCTGCAAGGCAGCTTTGTGCCGATGTGCAGAATTTCTCTCTTCTGGATGCTATCTGCTCTGCTTTGCTCGGACAAAAAGCTGACTGCCCAAATGTGAATTAGTAGAGTCTGTAAGAGCCTTTTAGTATAACAGTGCTCTGCTGACTTGAGTATACTTCTTTTGTCAGTCTCACAATTAAGTCTCTGTTTAAAGAGCTTTTCCCTTTCTGAAGCCACTTTAAGGTCAGTGGTGCAGCAGTAAGTGCGCAAAACATTCGTGTAGCTGCAGTCTAGATGGTCTATTCTGGCCGATACGTGTTTCACACTCCTGAGTTTTTCCCAGCTTAGTGAATAAATGTAGCCTTAGCTGACTGCAGAAAGATTAGTTTACTCCTGTGGGCTTAATCTATGACATAGACTAATCTTGATGTGATCCTATTACTGCAAGGTCAAGTGGGATTGTAGTTTTTGATTGTCTCGCTTTGCTCATTTGACTCTTAACATGTGTGTTTTGGAGTGGATTTTGTCTTTATTGCTGTCTCTGAGACTTTATAGTCAGGAGAGAGAGATGGCTAACTCCTGTGATCCCAACTACAAAAATGTTAGGAAATTGACTGTGAAAGAGGGAGAAAGAGAAGTCCTAGCCCCATTGTGTATCCCCTTAACAATGTTACTTGTTGAAATTTAGGAAGTAGCAAAGAAAATCCACCATCGTGTCGGATCTCTGGAGATTGGTATGACATGAGTTGGTCAGCTGGAATATATTATTGTGATAAATATTCCTAGCAGAAATGGAGAATCTGTAGCTGAAGGAGCTGGTAAAGGTGGGAATTCTCTGTGTAAATGCTTCTGGACAGAGCCCTGGGTAACGATCTGTCACAGCTAACTTTCATGTGCTTCTCACCGTAAGAAGGCACGGCAGGCTGGTGACTGTTAAGTCTAGATGCTGCTGGTAGAGTAGTGATCTGTAACTGCTCAGAAGCGTTTTGTTTCTAATTATGAACTTGGCAGATCTCACCGTTGAGTGTGAACTGGAGCTTATGTCATAACCAACAGATAAAAGGGATGAGGTGCTCCTGACAGTCTGTCAGTGAGTGTGTGGTGGTGTCTTTCTCTAGCACGAGCTTCACGGTAACTCCTGTTGGCAGTCCCCAGAAATTAAATAAAAACGTTATAGGTTTTTGCCGTACTCTTCTACGTGGATTGGCAGCAAAAAGCACAGTTGCATTTTTATCTAGTGCTTAGTAGGCAGATGAAAGCAATGATTTTTTTTTTCTCCTAATTGGCTTCTTAAAATCTCCCTCCATTTAATTTGGTTTCACTACTATGATGCATGTTTCTTTTCTTGACAAATATCTCTCAACAGCAGGTAACACACTGCAATCGAAAAACATCCAGCATAACGCTAAAACTCTACTGAATTGTCCCAGGACTCAGTGAGTTAAGCAATGAGAATGAATAGGGACCAGCAATACCCTGCGCGGTGCTAAGCTCTACCAGACAGGACAATCCAGGAGATGCTGATTCATTGCTCACTGATGTGTGATAGATTACAGTGCTGTGTTTCCTGACTGCTTCATCTTTGATAGGTAAATTTCACTGAAATAAAGAGACTCCTGGGTGCTAGAGGTATAATGCAGAGAAGGGGGATCAGTGCTATTATACTTGTATTTTTCCTCCTTTGTTTCTTTTTTACTTCTGGTGATGTGTGAACTTTGAAATGAGATGTTTGGTTTCTGTAGCTGACTTTTTTAGATGAACACCCTTGAGAGTTCAGCTGAATTTTCCTTTACTTTATCTTTTGCTAAGTTTCATTAATGTTGGCAAAGTACTTCGAACATCCTGCAAAATTTTTGAACTCATTGCTGTGAAGAGCTGTGTGTTTGTCAATACAATTGAGAATGCTCTTGTGAAAACGTAGGGATTATTTGCTTGAGCACTTTGCAAACAACAGTCGTACTTGCATCTGCCCAAGGACTCAAAATTATTTTACACAAATATCAGGGAATTAAGAGTCTTTGCATAGGTTTGTGCGATCACTTCTTTTGTTTAGATAGAGGAACCAAAATATTAAAGATATGGGGTGACTTGCGCATGGTCCCGTAGAAAATCAGGGCTAGGGCCAGAAAGAAATTATCTGATTCTCAGTTCCTTACTTTACTTGTAAACTTATTCTGCACTTTATGTTTGCTTCTATCCTGCAGCTAACTCGTACTCCATACTGCCTTGTTCTTCTTGCATCAAAATGTATTGCATATGCACATTTCTAGGTTTTCTCTAGATTAGAGTTGCCATTATTCCTAACTGGTCCAAATTTATGTTTGTATTTTATTTTTCTCATTTTAAAAGCAATTTTCACAATCAAAGCCAACATGATTATGTACAATACCAATGTGTTATGGTTTAGGAAAGGCCATTGGGCAATTAAATTCCTTTTCTAGTAGAGTGGTTTTTAATCCTCTCCTGGAAAATTAATTCATAAAAAGATGGATGTTTCAGCATATTTGTCCTTTCCCACATGCTAATACAATGTAAAAGGAAGTAAATATTAGCCGTTTTACTGGAACACCTCTCCTATGAAGACAGACTGAGAGAGTTGGGGTTGTTCAGTCCGGAGAAGAGAAGGCTCCAGGAAGACTTTGCAACAGCCTTCCAATACCTGAAGGAGGCCTACAAGAGAGCTGGAGAGGACTGTTTACCAGGGCATGTAATGATAGGATGAGGAGTAAAGGTTTCGAACTGAAAGAGGTTAGGTTTAGATTAGATATTAGAAAGAATTCTTCACTCTGAGGGTGGTGAGGCACTGGCACAGTTGCCCAGGGAAGTTGTGGATGCTCTCTCACTGGAAGTGTTGAAGGCCAGGTTGAACTGGGCTTTGAGGAGCCTGGTGTAGTGGAAGATGTCCCTGCCCATGGCCGGGGCGTTGGACTTGGGGATCATCTGATCTTTAAGGTCACTTTCAACCTCACCTATTCTATGGTTCTACGATTTTAATGCTTTTATTTCTAAAGGAAGCACAAACAAAACTGTTAGAAAATCTTGTTCTTTCCTTTCAAGCAAGTGTAGTCTGCAGAATATCCACCAGATGGAGGTGGTGATACTAAAAAAACCCAAACAAAACAAACAAATAAACAAAAGTCACGAAAGTGAGAACCAAGTTGCCAAATGGTGGAAGTGAGAAGTGCTTATCATTGAAGACACCACTGAAGATACGTGCAAATGGATGTAGCACTAGTACCTATGTATTTGGAATTTCACTTTCAATTCATTTTCAGTGCTGTGACTAAGAGAACTGATACATTAACAAAGCATCTAGTGGAAGTCTGTCCTTCCCCCTCTTTAGAACTGATAGCAATTCCGTTATCTCCCAACAAGAAGCAGTTGCTTCTTCTATCTGGGGAAAGATGGAGCACAGTAGGAAGCCTTGTTTCATTATTTAGTATGTTGAATATGAGCACAGTTCCAGTGCACCTGCTGCTCAGACCTTTCTTGTTTACCAAGGCAGGGAGCAGGCGTTTGTCATCAGTTGTAGATGTTGTCTTGTGATGGGGAGCAGAAATAAGCTACTTCCATCCAGATTCTTCAGCGCTTACTTTTATTTAAATGACTCATTTTGTTTATGATTTAATTCTTCAGCTCTCTTTCTTCACTTTCACGTCCTCTGTTATTAGCTAAGTAGGAGACATTCTTTCAGCCTTTGTTTTAGTTGCTGGTAGATATGGAAATGTTCTGAATTTCTTTAGCTAGCTTTGTTTGAGACCACAGTATTGCACTGAAAAAAGTGGTGAACTCAATACAGAAATTACGACCTTTTTTTGCTGAGCTGAAATGAAAAAGAAAACTTCTGTTACTGTTGTGAGATCCTATCTTCATTGAAATCTACGTCAAAACTGCCTTTGCTTTTAAGATTGTGAGGCTGAAGGTGATTTGCATTTTGGATCTGGAGTCACCCTGCTCACACCCACAAGGCTACCAGCATCTTTCCAGTCTGCCCAGCACAATGAACTCTTGGTGCTCCCCTCTAGCTCCAGTTTGTTGCAGTAGCAGGGCTAGCATTCCAATTGTATTACAGAGCAGAAGTAACTGTATTAATGTATAGATGCTTTCGACCATGTTTTACATATATGAGAAAAACTTTTCAAACTGTATTTAACAGGAAATATTTAAAGATATTTTAATTACCACATCTAATATTTTTGGGTATAAACACACTCACTGCCTTTTTATTAGCTTGGAAGACCTAGGTGTTTGCAGAATCCCAGAATGAGACAAGGAAGTGATTTGTCAGTGCTCCCAAGCTGATTCTAAATGTGTCACCAGCTCTTTCGGCTTGGTTGGAAATTGAACGTGTGATGCAGTAGTGAAGTAATCCACTGTCCAGTTTTCAGCTCTGCCTCTTTGAGAACAGCAGTAAGATGTCACTAGCTCTGTAATTCTATTAGTAGGCTATTTGCATATGAAGTAAATTACTATACATGGGGATGTGGCATAGAGTATGACACTGAGGTCTGAATTCTTAAAAAAGATGCATTAACCATGATCTAGATCTTCACAAATGCCCACTGAGATTAATTCAGATAGTCTTATATACTGGATAAGGGCTTTTATCTGCCTCCGTTTTTGAAAAGTCATTTGAGGCAACAGGAATCTGAATTGAAGAAATGTGGCAGCTCAGATTTGCTGTTATAGGAACTGTTGCTTGTTCAGCATTTTTCAGAATTAGGTCAGGAACTGTCTGAGCTTGAGCAATCAAAATTAGTGAGTTCCTTACCAATATTTCCAATATTTGAGGGTGGTACCACAGGTACCGATTTACATGCCCAAGCACAAGTTGGCATAAGCAGAGGTTATTTCCGTACTTTTTCTCTTCTGTCCATATGTCTCATAATCTGCTTAATTTTGCTTTCAACTTTCTTATTTTCTTGCAGGGGAAGGAGAGAGGGGACAAACAGGTGCTAAATAACAAAGACTCTTGGAATGGATAAATAGATAGTGTTGAAGTAAAAGTACCGCAAAGTGGCCTACAGTCTTCCTTTGAAAGTGTGGAGTTGACAGAATGGAATTTCTTTTCTATAGATGTCACTCGCCAGTTACAGGCTGTCTGAGTTTTGTTGTGTAAACTGTTACCTTTTTAATCCAAATATGCTTTTGCCTAGGTTACAACAGCATTGCTTTGAGGATATGTAGTTTACAGAAGAAGAAGTCAACTCTCTTTGCCCAGCAGACAGCAGTCCCCCGCAGCCTACGGTGTGCTCATTCTCATGGTAGGTAACCAGCGCTGAACAATTCTGCCTACGCTTTATTTCAGGGATAGAAACTAAAGAATCAAGAAATGCTGAAGTATGTAATGGCTGAGACCTGTAGCTGAGATAAAACAATGAAGCACTGCCATGTGTACCTGAAGTGTGAACTGTCAAATAGAGTTGACACGGTGCTCTCACTATCGGTTTTGTAAGGAAGGAAGTTTTAAGTAGAGTTCTGTAAAAATGGTGTAAAATTCTCCAAATGTTGCTCTTTATTTGAGTTGCAGCTATTCAGAACTAAGAACGATGTCAAGATCTGTACTGCAAAATTACGAAGGTTTTTTTGTTCGTTTGGGGTGTTTGGGTTTTGGTTTTCTGTTTTTGTTTTTTTTTTCAAATAAGAAATGTGCTTTCTCTGGAAAACAATCATACTGCCAAGGAAAGTCATCCTGATTTCATGAAATGTTCAAGCTTATTTAGAACTTGAAAATGTAAAACTTTTGTATTTTTTTCCCTTGTCTTTAGGGACATAGAGCTTTGGAATTTTTTGTTTGGCTGCATATAATGTGTAAAAGCAGGTCTTTAATCTGCACCTAATGTCATCAACTGTCCAAAGGTAGTTTTTGTTCAAAAAGAGAAGAAAGAAAAAGTGATTTGGAAGCTGAATGGCACTAGTTGTAGTAAAGGCTGTGATAAAACAGTTGTTTCATGTTTCTGTAATTTTTGATCCCCCAGTGTCTGTCAAATCTTCTGGACCTTGTTAGTCTGATTTCCTGCAGCTTTTTATATGTCCTACAATGAGAGAAAAACAGTTTGGGAAAGGATGGGTTTTTGAAAGTTAAAAATACATCAGATAACTGAACTACCTCTCTGAAGCTAGCCAACTTGTAGACAGTACATAAATGGATTAAGAGGATTAAATCATCTTGAAGAGTAATTTTGGCATTTCCGTTTGTTTTCAGTTTGGGAGAGTAGCAGGTTTATCCTACTGGTAATGGAATAACAGGTGGGTTTCCGAAGAAAGACTTCAAAATTGTAATAGTTTGCAGCATCATAGTAATTTCAGGCAGTACTGGTGAATGCTCATGTCCTTATGCAGGACAATTCCTGTTGAAGTGGAAGACGGATTTGCTTGTGGAGACTCTTGTCTAGATGTTTTGGTAGCAAGCACAACATAACCAGTTATGACTATCTGGGAATAAGCATTCATGGAAAAGCATTTATGTAGCAGTGAGTACAATACCAGCAGCTCCTGTTTTTAGCCAAACTAATGAATACCTTTGGTGGAGTGTAGGGGGTATTTTTAAACATAAGACTGTTTATATTTTCCTATTGTATCAGAAATGTCAAAGGACACCAACATACTTTTTTTACAGGAAATTTTCTTTTAAGACAACTCATTTTAAAAAAAAGTTGGTTTAGTTTTTGTTTTATAAACCATTGTTTGAGAAAGAAATTCACATTTAGTTTAATGCCCATTAAATACAAAGTGAAGGAAGGCTTAATTCTACATGCCTTTTACATTTAAGACTTTATACAGGTATAAGCCTATCTTACCCCAGTCTGTCCATGTAAATAAAGTTCATCGGATTATGCACTGCTGCTTTCCATATTTAGTTTGACTACCGAAGTGAGTGGAAACATTGCAGCTGATGTGGTGGACTATAGATCAAAGCTTTGAATCTGGAATTTTATTTTTTTTTTTAAACTGACATCAGGTGTCTCTGACCATGAACAGAAAGAGCAATTTAGTCCGTTTTAGATTTTCTATAGGCTGAAGAAACTACAGCTATCTTGAATCAAACTATTCACATTTTTAAAAACACATTGTGATAAGGCCTTTGAGCCATGGATCTTTCCATGACTGCAGATGTTAAATTTCCATGGTGTGGTATCTAGAAGATATACAGGTACTTATGTAGTGAGAGAGATGTACAGGTACTTACATACTGTGTTACCTTTACGTACTTCAAAATGAATGCATCCTACTCTTCCCACAGAGCAGGCTACCAAGGACCTTGAAGGTGATCTTGCAAATGGAGTGTGCCTGCACTCCACTTGCTCTTTTATGTGGGTATATGGTCTTGGGTTTTTCATAATCTAAGTTTGACTAATTAGATGATGGTGCAACACGTGGAGGGTGATGGATGGATGTGTCCTTTCCTGTCATGGATTGTTCAGTCTCAGAATGAGTTTAAGGGGCTTTCACCTCTGTCCTGTGTTGGATACAAACAGATATGTCAACTACATACTGTTGCAAGAGGTTACCACCCTTTCCTCCCCCAGTGCTGATTTAACCCAGATGGTTACACAAACCATTGAATCAGCTCAACCGATGAAGTAGAAACACCAAACTGAGACAGGAACCTTCAGTAACAGTGTTTAAAAGATTTCCTAATGTGAGACTGCACTTCTAAAACCACAAGCTCTTTTGGAAAATACAAACTTGTGCTTCTAAGACACAGAGCTATTGGAAGTGCCAGCAATAGTGCATGTTTCTGTTCCCTGGTATAGTGGAAACAGCCTATGAAGTGTTAGATAAACACAGTGGAGACAAGAACATCAGCAGAATTTAGTTACCTGTTTTTTCAACTGGGGTTCGTATTCAGCTGTTTCTGTTGCATCGATTGCTGGAAGGCTTTTGTCTGTCTCTTGGATGTGAACATCTCCTGCATACTGAAGACTTGAGAAAATCGAGTGTGGTCCTTAAATATGTGAAGAACTGTTACAAGGAACTCAGACTCCTTGATTCAGTCACAGATCCAAAAGGACTGCATTAATAGATTCCTTATTCGCATTGGGTCTTGGAGAACAGATTTGTATTCTAAATTTCTGCTTTCTGAAAACCATGTCCCCGTTTTTGTCCTTTACCAAAATACCATCAGTCATCTCTTCCAAGTAATGCAGCTCAACATCACTTCAGGGAATCAGGCTGTCCAAACATGATGTCTCTTTGTGAGGTGATGTCACCAATAGTGGCTAGGATGCACCTCTGTTTCATTCATTGCATTCAGGCGCGTTTTGTGGCTGCGTGCAAAGGAGCCTTGCATTTTTTGTTGTTGTTCCTTGACAGCATTCACATTGAATTTGTTCGAACTACAATATAAAACAAAAATGTTCAGCATATGCTATTATCTGAGTGTCTTTCAGCTCTATTCATAATTATCAAATAAGACGCTAGATCAAGAGGACATATTCTCAGCTCATATATCTGCCAGTGTTGATAGAAGTGACTGCTGTAATAGCTACCACCATTTGAGAATATGTCCCAGAATGTAGCAATGACTTTTATAGATTAAAAAGTTAGGATTGGGCAAATCAAGTTCTGGTATAAATGGAAGTATTTCTTTTGTTGTTTCAAAGATCACAACAGTTCAAACTTAGAACAGGATTGGTTTTGACCCAGGTATTTTATCTTCTGCAACTAACTCAATGATACAGTGCAGAAGGCCATGCAGTAATTGCAGTGTTTTGCTGCTAACTGACCAGATATAATGGAGAAACAGATATACATGGGATCTATGAAGCACTACTTTGTAGAGTAGCTTGTCTGATCACAGGTCCCTTTAGGATTATTCTGTCTGTGCTCTATCAGTTTGCTGTCCTTGCCAGATCTTTATATTCCATTTGCCAGCTTCTGCCACAGCCTTGTTCACTTTAGCCAAGCCGTGTCTTAAAACAACATCATTCAACAGCTGGTGTCAAAAGTCTTGTCAAAAATGCTATTTTTACTTTTCTTGGTTTTGCCTAGGCTTAATTAATCATTAGAAAGGAAGACCTTTTTGTGCACCTTTAGTGTCCATGCCCTCCTCTCTACATTCCATGAACCTGGTCCCACAAAATGTTTGCACTAATATAATAGAAGTGATTCTCCTGCAGAACACGGAACTTTCACTTTCCCATTTTCCAACACAACTCTAAGTATGTAGTAAATTGTCAGCTACTTATCCTTGCCAGCCTGGGAAATTTCATTTTCTTGATTATGGCTGTGCTGACCAGAACAACAAAACTGGTTCCTCTCCATCTATCAGCCTCTTCCAGTTTTCTTTTGATTTGTTTCAGGTTTTCAACATAGTTTTCTGTGTCTGTAACCAGCTGCAAGCAGTCACCCACTTCATCTCTATAGATGGACAAAAAAGTGAACCTGAAAAAAAAGTAATTAAGTAAATAAATGAAGTATGACAGTATAACTGAATCCTTGTCCCTCTCATCTTGCGACCTGCTGTAGGCACATTTGCCATCAGCAGTTGTGCTTTAGGATTCCACCAGGCCTCTAACCCATAGTCTGTTGAGGACCATCTGCTCTTTTCATGTGCCTTTCTACTGATACCAAAATAATTTCCATCTGACTGCCTTGTGCTTTACACGAATAAAAACCTTTCGGGCTGCTGCTTCTAAAGTAGATTTACCTTCAATCACCATTTATTAAATCTCTGTCCATGAAAAATCATAGCTTGCAGAAGCTGTGTGCATTAAGCCTGATTATAGTTAGTAGAGAAGAGGGAGGGGGACAGCAGTTTGTGTCAGTGTATTGCCTTGTATTTCTACTTGTCTAGCTCACTGGTAACACTTGTGACAGGGTGCATAGCAGAACAGGAGTTTCATTACTTGACTTTTGTTTTATGCATCTGTCTCTCCTTTTATTTAAGCTGTAACTTAATGATTGTTGGCTTCAGGAAAAAGACTGCTTGGACTGCATGACTAAAATTAAGAGGGTTTTTGGTGCTGGGGTATCAGGTCCCTTATGGAGGGTAAGGGCCAGGGGATTAAGAAAGGAAGAGGAGGAAAGTTTACAGGTTCATTCCGGAGGATGAGTGGCTCCTTCAAACGCACTTCATTTAAGGGCTCAGCATCTGGATCACAAAAGGTAAGCCTGCAGTTACCCAAATAGTATATAGAAACAGCTGGAGACACTGTTTACCTCCTTTCTTTCTCCCTCTTCTCTCTTTCTTTCTTTCCTCTCTCTTTCTCTCTTTCTCTTCTCCTCTTCTCCTCTTCTCCTCCCTTTCTCTTTCTCTCTTCTTTCTTCTTTCTTTCTCTTTTTCTCTTTTTTTCTCTCTCTTTCTCTCTCTTTCTCTCAGTCTCTCTTTCTCTTTTTCTCTCTCTGTTTTATATAAGTTCACTTAAACATGACAAATCAGAATAAATCCATAGTGCAGACACAGTGCCCCAGGTGCAGTCACCTTTTTTTTGCCTTTTCTTTACTGTCCCCAAGCCTATCTTGATACTAATAAAATCAGAGTCAAATACCCAGATAAAAAATGTTTAATTTTGTCCCACTAATCTTATAGGAAACGCTAGTCAAGTGAAGGTAGAAGGAACACAGTACAGATTTTGTTCTTCTTAACAAGATTTGACTTCTGATTGTAAAAAAAATGTAGGCTTTTAAAAGCTATAAATTCCCTTCATGGCTTGCTTGTTTTAGTCTGCCTAATTCTTTTGGTGTTTATTTGCTTTAATGTTCATTTTGGGAACAAAAAATTTACCTTTCATGAGAAAAATATTATTTCTAGCATTGATTTAAAAAAATAGATTTTTGGGCCTATGTAGTAGGCTGGGTGTGTTACTTCTGCTGATAAATTATACTGGTTGGCTCTTTGAGGTTGGTAGCAAGTTGTCAGCATACAGGCAAGTGGACGTGATCGTGTCTGGGAGTCAGGACATCTCAAGGCAGGAAATTTGGGCGCTGTTGTGCTGGAGAATGTTTTGTGTTGTATGTAAACTTTTGCTAATGGTACAGCTGAAAACCAAGATGGAAAGTAGTCTGGAGTGTGTGTGTTTTGTAGGGGTGTAGTGCTTGGGGTATACATCTGGAAAACCTAGACAGGAAAGGGTTAAAGCCATGTGATGTAGCTAAGCCTAGAGATTTCTAATGAAAATTTCAGCTACCACTCTAGTTATTTTTCTCTTTTACCACTCTCACAGACCACCTTCTGAGGAATGTGTACAGAGTGGGGTCCTGGTCCATCATTTTGACTCCCGGGTTTTACTACAGTAGTGCCGAATAGCAAGACTAATTAAAATGGCCAAGTATCTCTACTCTGCTTAGCTTTCCCATGTATTTCGCTGATTTTGACAGCAGTGCTCCAGAGATTTAGACATTTTTCTAGACATTTTTCTTCTTGAGCAGTTTTGCAAAAACACCTGTTGCTACGTGCTCTGCAATTAAAAGCGTTATTGTCTATCTCAACAGAGAATGCTGTAAATGAAATGTGAACTCCATAGTATTTAAGAAAAGGAGTGTGCTTGTGTATATGCGCACTTACATCTGTGTTTTGGTTTTGTTTCTTGTAAACATCTGATTTTATTAAAAAAGGACGCAGCTTATCTGGATGTACCTCACTGGTCTGTCATTCCCACTAATGGGAATTACTTCAAATTACTTTCGTAGCAAACAGTTCTCTAATCTCTGCTTGCTGCCTCCATTGACTTGATCTAAATGTCTTTAGATGTACCTGCTATGACCGATTTTCTGTTCCTCTGAAGAGAAAACCATTTTATTGAAACAGCTTTTCTCTACATGTTATTTCTGTTTGCTTATAATTCTTCCATGTGTGTAAATTCTCTGCAATTGTCTGTGTAAGGACATACCCGGTACAAGCTTTACAGGTCCTCACTAATATATTTCTAATTGCGTTATTGCTCACATCACTGTCTTCTTCCTGGCTATTAAATGAGGTGCAAAGAATAAAAGTAATGCCTAAAAAACTTAAAGTTTTTAGAATATTAAAAAAAATCTTAAAGAATATTTTATCTAAATACATTCGCTTTAGAAATCTCAACAGTACTACTATAGAAAGTATAAGGGTCTTTCTAAATTCTTTTCATGGTAGTACAGTATTACTCAGTGATGCATTTGTAAAGCTTTCATGGATTGCAAAGGTGGAGAGATTAGAAGACCTTCAGACTAAGGCAAATAACATGTCCTGTGTTTTGTAAATGACTGAACAACCCAGAGAAAATAGGGAAAAGGATGAATACATTCTTTTAGATCAGATAGAATACAACTTTTACACAGAAGAGTGGTTTTGTCACCCCTTAAAGTCACTGTCTTGATCTGTCCTACCATTTGTTAATGAAGCTTGACAATTAGTATAAGATCCCTTGAAGTTAGTTGCAGTTGTTAATCTTAAATTGCGTGCTTTGTGTGCTTGCTTATGGTAATACTAAATTTGGAACAGGAAAGAAAAGAGTAATGGGATGAATTTACTTTCAGCTCCTAAACTATTTGTCAAGAGGCTGTGATTGCCTTCAAATTACCATACCTTTTGATGGTTTATGAAAGACTAGCTCATGGGTTTATTTGGAACAGTTATCTGCAAATGGTTACTATTACAGTTATTATTAGATAGATCACTTGGTAATAGTGAAATAATTTTCATACACATTCCTTTTGAGAGTTTCAAATATTATTTTTTCCCCCAATATTATGCTGTTTTTAAGCAATTCTCTTTGTCCAAACATTTTGGCCATTGTCTCAGTGGCTCGGGAGATAACACTGCTGTGTTTTTTCCAGAGTGGGGAGTCAGCTGAGTGATGGAAGTGAGAAAATAACTTAGGTATAATAATTTATTTTTCTCTAAGTACAGCAGAGCAGGTTCTGTATCTTTTTTAATGCTCAAAAAATATCAGGGCAATAATCAAACTGCCATGACAGATAGACTTTCATGGCCCTGAAGAAAGAGAGAGGCAGACTTGTGTCTGGAGAACAGGCCAACAGTTTATCAGTTGCCCCTATTCAAACAAATAAAAACTGCAGTTGGCAGCGTGTCATCTGTGGTACAAACTCCCAGACCAGCACAGCCTGTACTCTTCTGTTTAATGAAAGAAGAGAATGTCAAATTAGAATAATCTGACTCACAGCAGAATGAGTACTGTAGCTGCGTTCTTAAAAGACACTGAAAAATGTTGTAGTTGAGCACATAAATTTGTCCAGTTTTGACAAATCTTTTTTACTTACATGTGCTGTTTCACAAAAAGCATTCTAATGGCTCTGTTACTGAATTGCCTTCTGAATCAACACTGAATCAAGTTTAACATTGATTTGGTATCTTCATGTCTTTCAACAAACTGGGTAAGAACAGTTCATAATAGACTACGTGTTAGACAGTACCGGCTCATCTGAACTGGAATTGGAAATAAATCCTTTAACCCCCTAAGCAAGATGCACAATTGGCCAAATGAATTATAAGGCTTTCGTTTTGCTGTGACACACCATCCAAAGAAAGCCTATCAGTAGAGTAGAGGATTTATCCAGTTCGAAATGTAGAACTCAGTGAGTCTTCTTGGCATGTCCATGCCATTTTTCTTGACATCCTGTAAGCTTCTTCTTAAGACAGACATTTTAAGGTATGGCTTTTAGGAATCTCTTTGTTGTCAGGAATTGCTCATAAGGAGTTAAGTCTATATCCTGCAGGTATGAGTCACCCAGTATAGCAAAAGGAGCAGATGGTGTGTGCATACGGCAAGTAATATGTGATCCGTAGCATGAAGAAAAGTTTGCCACAAAAGCACAGAAGGTTGCTGTTCAAGATAGGGTGTAAGCATGGAATCCTGCACTGTATAGCTGCTAAAGCCTCACGTACCTCTGACCAAAATGCTGCCTACGTACGATTGCTATGTCGTGATGGCTTCCAGGAGTGAGAATGTCATGAGTTTTGTGGGAGCTTTTTGACATGCTATGTGTGTTTGAACCCAAATGTTTGGCAGATTTTTAAAACCAGTGATAGCTGTTACTTATAATGAACATGTATATATCTTGTAGAACATCTGTATGTCTCGGGAAATGCTGCGTAAACTCTTCTACTTACAGCAAGTGCAGACTGTCCAGCAGGGTAAGTACATGTATTATGAACTGCAGCTATCATGGCAGGCTTGGCCTGGTGTCAAGCACATAACAATCATGTACGAATCTTACACCTTTCATCCCCTTTTTAAATTTGAACAGCATACAAATTATATATGCAGAGACACTACTCTGATATGCAGCATATTAATAACCTATTACAGGAGTCTAGGGCCAGAAGGAGAAGGCCGTTTTGTCTAGATAAAATTGCTGAGCCAATGCAGCTTTGCAGCATGTAACTGCAGGGGTAATAGGAAGCCTTTCTGAACTCTCTTATGCTAGCCCTATAAGTGAAAGCGTGGATTTAGTACCAAGATTAAGTAGTGTTAGGAAAAGATGAAGCTATTAAAGAGAACACCAGGAGAACTGTCCTTTGTCATGTTGCACGTGAGCAGAGCCTTCAGTTGTAAGGGATAATGTATTTGAAAAGTTTCTTAATGCTTAACTTGGGCCTGTAATAAAGATGAAACCATGAGTGGCACTGCAGCAGACATGCAGAGAACAAAATTCTTCTCCAGAACTCGTGTCGTGTATTGAATGTCAGAATCACTTTGTCAATTGCAGAATAATGTTTTTTACTTTTCAGCAATTTGGCGCTGTTCTGACCAGCTGCTCGTATTCACTCCTGGCAACTGTAGGATTCTCATGCATCTCATTTCATAACTGTGCTTCACTGCCTGTTTCAGAACACAGGTTACTCCCAGTCTCATTCAATAAGACCTGCCATAGATGCACCTCTTGCCAGTTCCTGCTTACCAGCATCTCACTGCTGCAGGTCTGCAAACAAGCCTTAGGTAGTTCTGAGTAGGGAAAAATCAGAGCAGAAAGCCTTGGGCAATTTTCACTTTGAATGTAGGTTTATAGAAGGAACCTGTCAAGGGTGGCTGTTAAAAACTGAAGCTAATGCTCATCGTTACTGCAAAGCTCTCTTTGACTTTCAAACAGAGAGAGCAACAAGTAGTTGTACAAGAGTGCTTCTGAGGCAGATGAAGATTTTGCAGTAGCAGGAGCTGTACAGAAAGTGACTGCAGGTGGTAGCATGCTCCAAATGCTTGTCCCTTTCTTTTGCCTAGAGAACAGAAGTTTGGATAAACAAAGGAAAAGCAATATTGCTGGAAAGTGGTATTAGTTCCTGCATTGCACAGTGATAGTAGGTTAGCTGATCTTGCAATGAGGGCTGTAGATTGGGGTACTTACTGCTCGCTACTCCTAAGTTTGAAGAATCAACCTTATGCCTTAATGAATAGAACCTTCCTGGTGCTTTTCAATTTCAGACTCTACATTTGTAGAACCTACCACAAGCGATGAAGATTCTTTTAATTTAGCTAGTCCTTAAACATGAGATGAAAAACATAGATGGCAGAATAAAGAGTCAGAAAGCACTGAAGAAGAGATATTTCATAGACAATGTGGTGGATTGGATCAGAGGTTGAAATTCACAGTTTTGTTACTAGCTGTGCCTACTTCACCCTACTTTGGGAAACTTACTTTCCCTCTTTTTCTTTTTCTGTTACATATCTTGTCTGCTTCACAGAAAGAGTTTTCTGTTGCATGTGTGTCCCAATCTGCAGTGCATCTTCTATGATCTACACAAATGGAAAAATTAGAAAAGCTGGAGCTGGTTAAAATGAACTTTTAAAAAACAAAACAGAACAAAACCAAAAAACCCCCACCTGATTTAGTGTTCCCCAATCACATTCTCCCTTCAAGCCTTCAATTAACTAATCTGTGATGTAGGATTTGCTCATGCAAACCCTCCTCGGGGTTGCCAGGCATCAATTTTTTTCTTGGTGTAGATGCCTGCAATAAAGATAATCAGTATGGAAAATGGAAAATAAGCCAAACCTTGGCTTTCCAAGGGACTGGAAATGGACAGTCAAAATCCATGAGAGGCTGTATAAAGGGAAAATTGCCAAACATCAGCAAAGAGAAACAAGCCGTTCATTCCTAGAATGCAACTCACATAACAGCAAACTTTCACATGATAAGAAGGTGCAAGGGCACGTTTTACTCCTGTTTCTATAACTTCTCCAAGTTCTCAGGAAAACTGAGTAAATAGTGTCCAAAATTTTAAATAGACTTGAATTACCCAAGAGGAGATTAATTGAAGTTTTTCAAAGTCATTTGCTAATACATAAAATAAAGAGAAATGTAATTGAGGATCATTAAAGTACATTCATGATGTATATAGCTCGAGGATTCACTGCAGCAGCCTTTCACAGCTGGGTAGGAGATAATGTATGATGGCTGAATAGAAAAAATTTGCATAGATTCATATCTGTTATAAAAGTGGCTAAATGTCTGACTCCTTTAATGGTAAAAATGGCTGATTTTTCTCATATTTTATCCCTTAGCTAGCTCGGGAGCTGAGGGGAAGGAAAGAAGCTAAGAAAAAAAAAACCCAACATCTGAAGCAAGCAGTGAGATAGACTGCTTAAAGGCTTACATTTGGACCCCAGTTTTACCTTCTAATATGGACATTATCTTTTCTGTTCTCTGTCTGTCCTGTACTTTTGCAAGTTGTTAGCAGGCAAATTATTGACATTAAGCAGCAGAATTGTCATTGCAGGGTTGGCCACCTATCCAGTTTGGAGATGGGAGAAGTCTGGTAGGCAGGTATTAGCAGAGTGGAACAGGAAAACCAGTTTGTGTCCTAGGAAATGACATGAAGAGGTGAGAGAAATAGCAGAATTTGAATGCATTTATTTGGGAGGAGAGGAAAAGGTATCAAAACCAATGTTATGTAAATAACAGCTGGTTCATCAGCAGATGACGATCAGGGTGGAGAGGATTAAAGACAGGTAGCAGAGACTGTGAAAGGCAGTTGTGCAAGCCAGACTGTCAAAGACAGAGCAGGTTCAGGCAGGCCTGTGGAGGGGGCAGCTGACCAGCTGAAGCAGATCAGGTTGCCCAGACAGGACATGGGCAGACTGAGAAAAGGGAGCCACTGAAGGACCTTTCCCAATCTGGGGAGAGTGAAAAGGTGGTGGCTGCTGAGGGGGTACTGTGTGAATTGCAAGGAAAGGTGGGAGAACAGTGACTCATACAACCCTAGACTAAAGAGCTTCTTCCTCAGCATTTAGATTGTGCTGTGAGACTAATACACATATAATCTGTACGATCAATCTAAAATCTAAGTAGGTATAAAAACAAAGGCACCCTAATTAATTACAATATAATTAGAGCAGAATCTTGCCTTTAACAAAATGAGGAGACTGCAAGTGTAGAGAATGTAGATTTTTTGTAACTATGACAACTGATTTTCCCTAGTGTAGCTGGTACAGTCTCATCCAAAACTCAAGGAAACTGATTAGAAGGTTATTTTTAATGGTAGTCTCATAATCTTTAATGGATAATGCTTTTCTGCTAGTAATTTTACTTTTTTGGAACAGTGTGATACTTTTTGTGACTTCAGTAGGATTCCACCAACATGTGTTCCTATAGGAGTTTCTCTAGAGTCTGCAGATGCAGTTGTCTGTGAAGTGTATCCAACGGTAAAAGCGATTGCTCCTCTAAAAACTGTGCTTACCTGACAGGGTTTTATACTTCCATAGAAAATACAGTGCTCACAGTGTTGATTCTGTTTTGTTAAAATTCTGTTACAATCCTAAATATATCCTCATTAAGGCTCCATCAACTAGATCATATCGAATGTTCTTGACTGGATTCATTCCCTGCTATTGAAGACAGGAAATTACATGGCCTTGAGCTTTCTAGAAGAGAACATGTAGTATCACTAAGAGACTATCCTTTTTCTTCTGATGTAAATAGCAAGCTATAAAAGCATCTTTTTACAGTCACAATAAAAATTAACTAATCAACTGTTTATAGTGACAGCATCTCTTCTAAACATAAGTGCCTTGGATTTGAAGGATGAAGTTGAATGTAATTTCACCGTGTAGTCATTATCTCCTGCTTTCTTCAACCCCTTTCCGAAGATGTGTTGTAAAACAGTATCAGCTTGTATGATGTCCTCTTGGAAATGACATGAAAAGGCAGCCTTGTTCTGTAAAGATTAATCTCTAATAATAGCATGGTAAAAGATGTAACAGCTGGTATGGATTAATATTCCTTAATATCTGCTTTCATGTGATTAATAGCTGAATGGCTTAAGCCTCTACCAGTGGAAAGCAAGTAGTGCTTACTAAGCTTTACTAAATGTACTGTTTGTATTTTTTTTAACAGAATAGACATGTAAAGGGTTTTTCCTTTTTTATTTCCAGAGTTACTCATTCATTTTTTCTTTCCCTTCTTCCCAATTTTTCTGCCACAGGTCATGTGTTACAGATTTTATTTCCCAAAAAATGGAAGAAATAAGTTGTTCAGTGGTTCGGGGATGCATCCCCTCTTGTTTCTGATACACAGTACCCAAGACCCTAATACAAGTCAGCAGTAGATCATTCACTGCTATAATCGTATATTTATGAATGTGTTTTACAGAGATTGACAGGTGAAGAAGAATGCTTTAGGTTTTTGTCCTGATGTTCACATTAGGTAGTAAATACCTTTGTTCAGTTCTACATTGTTGGCAGTGATTTTTATATTCGGTTTTTTAAAAAGCAAAATTTTTGTCAGTTTGGAACTAAAGAGCAAAGGCTAAATTCCAAAGCATTTTAAGGGATTTAATCAGCATGTGATTAGCCCAGGGTGTGCTGTTTTGAAATTACATCTTAATCGCTTAGTATTTTACCTAGGTTTTATTGAAGTTTGAGCCCCCCAAATATTCTTCAGTTATGGAAATGTATTTGTTTATAAAACTGAAGATTGAAAATCCAGGTGGAAATCAGCCGTACTCATGAGATGACAAGCTTTTTCCATTTAATGTCCTATTAAATTCAGAGGTAAGGTGTGAGAATGTAAGACCAGTTGTGCTGGGTCAGACCAGAAACGTGTGTTGCCCAGTGCTCTACCGGCACAGTCTAAGGAGTGCTGTAGGAACAGGGTGAAGATGTAGTTATTCTCGCACAGAGTTTGCTCCTGTCCAGTTATACTTAAGGTGGCAATTGTCTGGACCACAGGTAATATTGGAGGGGTTTTATTTGAAATTACATTGTTGCCTTCTAGTCTCCACAACATCCTTCACCAAGGAGTTCTACACCCTATCTGTCAGTTGTATGAAAGCATGGAAGCCAGCTTGAGCTCATTGGTTTTAGAAAACAGTCTTTTATGTTTGGGTAAGATTTATTTAACCTGATTCTTTGTATCCCAGGCTAGGAATCTTCATTTTGCTGTTGAATTTTGTACCTGGTTTGGTATTTGGTTCTAATTTCACGTCACAATTCTGTTCAGCCTTCCTTAAAAAATCCTCATTCTTCTCATTTCCAGAAGTGCATCAGATGTGTTTTTGTTTGTATTTGTCAGGCCTAGGTTTGAACAAAGGGCTTAAAAGGTGAAAAGTCAGCATGTTTTCCTAAATTGCTACCTCTGAGTGTTGAAACACTGACATGATGGCATGCCTTCAACAAACACTAATAAGTCTGTCTGTTTAGCAGTGTCTTTCATCCTTGAGAATCCCAAACTCTTGTATCAGCCTTCTGTCTTCAGAATAGTTACTTTACCAGAGAAATGCTTCTGCCTTCTCAGAAGGATCTTGGCATCAAGTAACACCACTTTTTATTCTGTTTTAATGGCAGCTCTGCTATTAATTAGTTGCTGTATGTAGACCCCCTTCTGGTAAACCAAAAGGCTGGGAGGAGGATCCTTGTAGGACCTAAGCATGACCAGGCTCTGTACCAAACTAGTTTCATCTGAAAGTATTTTTTGGTTTTGGTTTCCCAGCAGCGATCCCCATGGTTCCAAATGCCTTATCTCTGCACTTAGTCTTGTCTCTTGTTATCTACTTAACTCCTGAGGGTTGTGAGCAGCTGAAGTGGGTAATTTTGCTACACTGGAATGTGAAGCAGGATTGTTCTAGATTAAATTGAACTGTAGTTATTTATACTGTTATTAAGCAAAATTATCATAACAGCATTAATCAAGTAATTGCTATCTGAATGCTCATTATTTCTTTAAGCCTCCATTGGATAAATGGCCTGGTGAGCTTAGGAAAACTGCAGGCATACTTTTGTGAAGCTTTTGTAATTACCAGCAAAAACTAGTGAGGAAATGCATTCTGAGTTACACAGGACAGAATTTACCAGCTCTCCCTTTGCTGTGTTTGATTGGAAGCTAATGGAGATCAATGTCCAGTATATCCCCTACATGGATGGTGGAATTGGGAAAAAATGTGGCAGCCATTTACATTTTCTGAATCAGGCTTTATAGCTTTTTGGATTCAACATGCCACGTTAATCTAGTAAATCTTCAACACCAAGTCATTACTCCCATAGCAGGTCTGCTGCAGACCCTGGAGCGTGTGGACAGGTACCCACCTTATTCCTGCTAAGCAAGACTGTGTTACCCCACAGTGTGCTGCAGCTGTTGCATGCTGATCATCCTGCTTTCGAGGTGAACAAACCAGTGGTTATGCTCTTAGCATTCAGGGCACTGCCCCTCGCCATCCAGTGCTGAGGCTGGGGAACAGCTGCAAGCCTGCCCGTCTCCCATAGTGGCACTAAAGGGGTTGGTCAGAAGCTTCCCAGCCACCTCTTCCACGTTGCTCAAACATGCCCACAATAATTCTGACAACTTTAAATCTCAATTTAGGGGGAAAATCATGTGTATACAATTAAGCCTGGGAAATGTCCAGCTGACATCAATGGGTTTAATCTGTCAGGCCAGTATTTAGGTACCTTGCTTGAATAAGGGTTGGAGCTTCTGCAACCTTTCCTCATGTATTTTGAGACTTATGCAGGGTGTATGCCAGTAGATGAGAATAAGAAAGTGTCACCTTTCTGAGACCTTCCTGGCCTTCATCAAATTCATGATTTAGTCTTCAACAGTCAGATGCACTTGGATTAATCAACCACTAGATAGAGCTACAATACATAGAAAGGACCTCACTATGAAGTCTTACACTAAAATCCTTATTTCCCTTAGTAGTGAGCCACAGTAAGGACCAATTGTTGCTCAACATAGATATGTCAGGAAGAGTTCTGTCTCCAAGATACAATAAAATTCCTCCCCTTCCTTAATAATACGATGAAGATCATGGATCTTTTTCTGAGTATACCTTATATTAATACTTCAGTGAATAGTCCATTTTAATTCCCATATATTAATTTTTAAATAAGGCATATTTTTAAATTACCACAGCAATTAATTTTTCATCGTAGAGGTATTTTATCATGACTGTGGACAGGAACCTTGAAAACAAAGGCTGTATTACCTTTTCTGTTTTTCATTCCCCAAGTTTCCTCTCTCCCTCCCCTCCACCCTCCTGCCCCCTCAGTGCTGAGAAATGCTCACATATTGATCATAAGATGAGAAAAAGGAATTGCCTATAATATTATCTAATATAACTCTGAACCAGTTCAAGATTGCTCTATTTAATGATTAGTGTAATTTTTTCCCAATTTAAGTAATCTATAGTACTAAACTTTAGATTTTTGAGCCGTGCTTATTCTAATAGCTCATTAGAAAGCACCTAATGATAGGTTTAGTCTTTTGACTGTGTTTAGGATTTTTATTTGCCAGTATTATACTGAACTGGTACAAAAGCTACCCTAAATGCATGAAGCTGCAGAATACAGTGTAATTCAGACTGAAAACTGTGTGAAAGTTGCAGAGGAGTTGAAAATGTGAGGATTTGGCAGTTTCTGCTGGCAGTAAATACTACTGTAAGAAAAGGATAAAAGCAGCCTCCCTCTGACAAAAGAAAGGAAAAAACAATGAAACAAACAAAACTCCCCCACCCCCCAAAACCCCAAACCAAAAAAAAAACCACACCACAGCTGCCAAAAGAGGTATTGGTGGTATTCTGTAGCTTTCAGCAGGTATAGGCAGGTACAGACATTGACTGTACAGATTATTCCATGTTTATTGTCTGGCAGTGTCCCTCAGCCATGAACAGAAATACATCGGGGTATTTTTTAGTGACATGTTCAGTCCTTGGCTCACATTGAAACTGTTCCAAAGTGCAGGACTTGGGGCTAGTTCAGTGGGTGTATGTCTTACAGTAATGAGGCCATAGTAATAAAACAATTTTCTAGAAAATGTCTACCTTTAGTTTTTCTGTTTTCACTTTTTCATCTTCTGTGGCTGGATTAAGCAAAGAGTCCTTAATACAGACTTCATCAGACCCAAGCAGAACTTCTAATAGCCAGTATTACGAGTATGGATTTTATTCCATTTTGTTCTCAGTTCTTTAAAATGGCACTCAGCCTGCTGGTTGAGTGGATTTGTGATTCTTTCCAAGGATCAGCCATAGATTAGTGAAGTACAGCTGGTCTGTTTCTCATGCCAAGTGGTTTTGGCACTTTTTTTTTTTTCATTTTTAATGTCCTTCTCTAAATAAATCCTGCCTCTTTTTCTTTCTCTTTTCTAAGGACTTGTTGAGTAGCAAACTTCATCTTTCAAGCTGTTTGTTAATAAGACTGAGCAAACAGGCATTGCTCCAATGACTCTTTAGCAACAGAGGAATTTAGAGAAATGTTCTCAGTTTAATTTAACAAGTAAAAAATTGTTCTTGTTTAGAGTGTCTAACTCAGTAGTGAATGAAGCTAGGTTTTTAAGCTACTGCCTAAAATGCCAATGGATCTTTGCATTAAGGTGGTATACTCTAGTGAGTTCTTGAAATGTAGAATTCCTGAGACTTCTGGCTAATAAAGCTGTCTTCAGCTACAGTGCCACTCCAGCAGCAACCAGAGCTGGAATACTTTTACTCCAGTTCAGGACCTGTGTTCCATATCCACCTTTCATTTCAAGGCGCAGAGTAGAAAGTTGAATGTTTCTGCCATCATGTAGAGCTGTCAGAGTTTCTGAGCATCTTGTGATATAATTTTTAAGTTTTTAAGGTTTTGTTGTAGGGTTTTAGATTGGTTTGGTTTGTTGGTTTTTTGTTTGTTGTTGGGGTTTTTTACTATCTTCCATAGTTACAAGCTGACCCATCTTCCCATTTGTCAAAGATGGTACCAACAGGAGTGAACTCTGTCCTGGCCATTAAAGCTTAACCCAGCAAGCCCTGCTGTGTTTGGTATGTGTCAAATCCCTTTTCTCTTCACCTAACAGCACAAAGCATTCAAGACAGAAGATTAAAATAGACGTATATATTCATGGCTTTATTTTTCCTTGCAACTTTAGCAATCCTACTCAGTTCACTCTTATATCTTTAGTAGATACAAATTCATTCAGATACATAAAACAGTGCTTGCTAATATTGTCTGTTACATTATTTCTTGTTCTTGTTGAATATAACTGTAGAGCTAGGTTGTGCTTTTTATAAATTTTTTATAAATTTATAATTTACAACACCATTTTTCAAGAAGGGTGTGTGCATCTAGGCTTTTAAATCCATGTAGAGGAACCTGTTAAAAAAATCTTAGTTTTGAATGCTATGAATCCTTCATATCTCCCACTGAATAGTGGTGAGCAAGTAGTAGTTTTAAAAGCTCTGCAGGTCTGGAAACTGAGGCGTATTTATTAAGATATTTACAGCTCTTTCTATCAAAGAGCATGTCCCACATATTCTTAGAACTGGTTTGATTTTCTGTCATTTCAAGGTTCATTTCTCTGTGAATCAGAAATTTTAATAACTAATTTAGGGTAGGATTTGGTTTCATAGCGCATGTCTTTGAATACAGTAACTTCTATTTCAGCCTTCTATGTCTGTTAGTTTTGCCTAGTTTCATCCCAGCACTAGTCAATGCTTAAAGCATCAGATGGTAATTATTTTGCTCCTCATGTAAAAAACATGACTGAAGAATAAATCAACCCCAGCCTGTTGGCAAGGAATTGCACTTCAGCCGTCAAAGTGTGCAAACTCATCATCTTTATTTGCAGAATTTTCAGTCATGGTACTGGTGTTATAGGTAATTGTAGAAGCTTCTGGAAGCAACCTGGCTGGACAGATTCGTTTTAGAATTCCCTGGTCATAGATTCGTTCTGTTCAGTCAGTGCTGGTGCTGGCAGGATCATAGGCTCCATGGCTCGATTTCTCCACCAGCTGTGGATCTCTGTGACACTGAATGAAACCTAATGTCAGTTTTAATATGGAGTCCATGCAGTTGACAATGAGATATCTTTCAGTTACTGAGATGACGATTGCTCTGTGTATGTACAAGCAGCCCACAAATGCAGCAGTGAGCACACTAGCCATTTCTGCTGCAATAATTGTAAACATTTTCTGTTCTCTGAAAGACAGAGATGAATATTTGTATGAATGACCATTTTTTGCACTTAAAAACAATAAATAGATTGAATGGATCGTGAAAAATGCCAGTAACTGCTAAAATATCTAGTAAGTATATTACAGGGTAAACTAAACCTGGTTCTCTGTGTAGATGTGTGTGCTTTATGGAAATTTCAGTACAACGCTTAAGCGACTCATTTGAATCTTAGCTCCTGTTTGGCTTCATTTACAGTGAAAAGAATATGCATTTACTTTCCAGAAGTTCTCAGTTGACATTTTTACACTATTGCTGTTTCTGTTATAAAACATCTCTTTGTTGGAGAAGGACATCATAGTTTAGACATTTAAAGCTATTCACAAGACTGAAGAGAAACGTTACAAAACACAGAATGTTAGGAGCTGAAAGGGACCTCAAAAGCTCATCCAGTCCAACCCCTGCCAGAGCAGGATCACCAGACCAGGTCACACAGGAACATGGCCAGGCGGGTTTTGAATGTCTGCAGAGAAGGAGACTCCACAACCTCTCTGGGCAGCCTGGGCCATGCTCTGGCACCCTTACAGTGAAAAAGGTTTTCCTTATGTATACATGAAATCTCCTATGCTCCAGTTTGCACACCCTCACAGGGAAAAAGTTTTTCCTTATGTATACATGAAACCTCCTATGCTCCAGCTTGTACTCGTTGCCCCTTGTCCTATCATTGGACATCATTG
>NW_010160278.1:0-472 GCF_000695765.1 Mesitornis unicolor | reverse complement strand
CCCCCCCCCCCACCAAACCAAAGCCCCGCCCACCCTGTGTAGCCCCATCTGTGTAACGAGTTGCCAGGTCTCTGCTCCCCTGCCTCCAAAACAGAGCCCCCCCCATACCCTGTGTAGCCCATCGGTGTAGTGAGTTGCCAGGTCTTTGTTCTCCCCGCCCTCCAGTGCCCGCAACCCTGTGTGGTCTCATCTGTGTAATGAGTTGCCAGGTCTCTGTTTTTCCCCTTACCCATCCCAATTCATGTGGTTCCATCCATGTAATGAGTTGCCAGGTCTCTGCTTGTCCCCCCCTTGCCCCTCCCAATTCCTATGGCCCCATCTGTGTAATGAGTTGCCGGGTCTCTGCTCCCCCCTCAAATCTGAACACTCCTCACCCTTTGTGGCCCCATCTGTGTAATGAGATGTCAGGTCTCTGCTTTTCCCCTTACCCACCCCAGTTCATGTAGCCCCATCTGTGTAATGAGTTGCCAGG
>NW_010160277.1:91836-97824 GCF_000695765.1 Mesitornis unicolor | reverse complement strand
TCTGGCAGGGAGGGTGGACTGGATGATCTTCTGAAGTCCCTTCCAACTCCTAATATTTGTGATTCTGTGACTTCCTAATGAATGCTCCAAGCCGTACAGTAGCCTTGACATACAGAATTAGCATGATGAAACGAATGCTGAAGCAAGTGAGAAGCCTATACAAGCTTCCTAGTTTAAGGTAAACATACTTTCCGCTGTAAAATTCATATAACAGAGAACTGAACCACAGACGCCTTGTATAAAATTATAGCAAAAAATTAATATTTACTGACTATCCTAAGTGAGAAATAGTACTGGTAGAATGCATTCATATTATTTTAGAGCTTTATTTGGCCACATACAGAGTCAATCAAATACTCCTAAAAGCATTTCCTACATATGTGAGGTAGTAAGTAACAACACTACATAATGGCCCTGACATATACTACTACATGCACAGTAGCAGCCAAGTTGAAATCTGAGAGAATTTTGGAAAAGTCTAGATACAAAAATACATTAGCCTCCACAATCACATACATACTGGAAGCAGAGCAGGATCGAAAGATCATAATCCAAATAATGAAGGTTTTAATGAATATATGATCCCTTAAAGCATAGTTCTTATTATCTGAAAGCTTTCTGCAGCCCATTCTACTCACTGTCATTTTGCATTTGTCATCTGCCTCACTGAGATTCAAAGCTCAGACCACCTCTGGGAAAGCAAAAGCAGTAAGAAAAATATCATAGTATCATAGAATGGGTTAGGTTGGAAGGGGCCTTAAAGATCATCCAGTCCAACCCCCCTGCCATGGACATCTCCCACTAGACCAGCTTGCTCAAAGCCCCATCTAGCTTAGCCTTGAACAATTCCAGGGAGGGGAAAACTTCCCCGGGCAACCTGTGCCAGTGTCTCAACACCCTCACAGTAAAGAATTTCTTCTTAATATCTAGCCTAAATCTAATATGCGGTAAAACTAAGTGTCATCTGCATCTTTATGAAACTAGAGCCCCAGAAGCCTCAACATCTCACCCACAACCAAGTACAATGATGCAAAACTCATTCAGGAATATCTGAATACTGGTCAGCCTTTGCTTAGCACCATTACAAGAGAGGACAGGATCTCCACTGGTACGTTCTCCCCCTGCTCAACATCTTGGCTGGCTGCACACAGTCAAGGCCAGAAACAAAAGCCTGAATCTGCTTTCAAAAGGTAGACTATACCTTTGGGCACAGTCCCAAGCAAAGGTTGGTGTTTAACCCTCACTATGAGAGTAGGAGTCGCAGGAGGCACTATGTCCCAGAGACACACCTCAGGGGCAAAATGTGTACGTCGTTTCCTCATTGCTTCAAGGGGGTAATAATTTACTACTCAATCAGCAGTGTTGGCCATCATCTTGGAGCATGTCTGATGTAAGGCATAGACTGTTTCCCCTCCATGTTTTCTGTCTGCTTCCATGCTCTGAGATGGTTGTGGATGTTGACATGATCTGCACAAAGAAAGGAAAGAAAGTGTGTATGAGAGGGTTGTTCCTCCTCAACGACTTTTGTATGTGCCTTGTCCAGATAAGTCACTGGAGAACTGATATCTGGCTGAACTTATGTAGAAATTCTTGCCTCCACAAGACCACTTTCCTTTTGGTGCTTAGTTAATCTTTTGTATATGAATTAGATTTACTGCTTCTTTCTAATTCATTTTTTAGCTAGTTGTAAGCAAAGGCATAGAAGGCGGTATTTACTGGTGGAAAATGGTGACCAAACAATGTCTGGAGGGAAGGAAAGCTTACTTATTCTGCTCATTTTAATTATTTCATATGATTAACCTTAAAAGCAAGACTTTATACACTTGACTTTATTTTAATTATATGTACAAATAGTTAAAGTAGTTTGTAAAATCCCAGGAAAATAGAATTATTGAAAGAGAACAGAGAAAGTTTATAAAAGGTTGCAGACTCCACTGGAACATATGAAATAGTTTGAATCCTTAAAGTCTTCCTTTAACTAAGATTTTTTTCCAACCTTAGCTAGATATAGCATCTAGAAATTTGCTTTCTCTATAGTTCTGGGTTTTTTGCTGCCATGCTTGGTTTTCACTTTGAAAGTAACCAACACATGAAAATTGTCCTGAGCAAAGAGTGCAATGAAGAAAAAATTGCTACAGTTTCACCAGAAAGGCATTATATATGCTTCACGGTCTTTTTCTGTTAAACCTGAAGTACTTCTCCTTCATTGTATTTTTCCTTTTTGCAATAGTCCACATGCCTTGCTATCTTCACAGTAAAAGATTACATTTATTTGAAGGAGTGAAAGCAGCACTATGATTTCTATACTGTATACTCTTGGACTAGATTGGATAAAGTTTCAAGGCAATAAGTCTTAGAGGTAAACAACTATTTCCTATTTCCTTGAAGAAAAAGATGACTTTAGGTTTTGCTGATTGACAGGTTCAAACTGACCTAAGAAACTGGTTTCTCTGGCTTGTTCTTATTACAGCAAATTTTGTTCAACCTCAACATCTGCCAACGAGTTTTAGACTGTATCACTCTCCTGAACTGTTCTCTATACTAATTCTGATCTCAGCTCCTTTACAGACTTGCAGAATGTGTTCCTGGGGAAAATTCAGCCCAAATAAAATGGGATCCAAAATTCCCCTTGTTTCTAGGCTTCATCCCAGCCTATAGAGGTTATATTTAAAGAGCATATTTAAACCTCAATCAGTTTCTGAAATTTTTTAATATGGATCTTGTTCTATCTAGGTGTAGCTCTCTTCAAGATGCAAGATATTGACTCATTATTACAATTGTACATAAGGCCAATTGTACATAAGCCCTTCCTTTTTCTTTTTACTGATTCTTTTTTTTCTTATCTTACTGATAAGGTTCTTTGATGTTTGAAAATAGCTGATGAGCTAAATAACGAATTGTGGGCATGAAATCTAAAGTATAATGTGGCAGGATGTGTTAAAGCTTTGACCTAATAATGCATGGAAAAATACATGGTCTAATGCTACAGTTTAACTTCCTTCTAAATCTGTAAAAAGAATAGCAGAAGGAAACTAACTGGTATGAATAAAAGATACTGTAGTTTTGTTTTATGTATGTGTGTGTGTGTATATATATGTATGTATATATATTTGTACCAACACAAAGTATATTTTAGACTGATTGAAGTTGTTGTCCTATCTATCACAGAGACTTATGGCAATTGGGTAACTAGTATAGTTATGATACTTCAATAGGTAAGAAAGTGAGCAGTAGCTAATAGGTGAGGACGGGCTTTATAATTAGGTCATTTAGAACCTTTTGATTATTGTTACATTTTTCTGTTGACTGTTGATCTTCATTAACAAAAATTGAGGAAGGACACCTTTTGTTATTTATTTTCAAGAATTTCCAACTCAGTTGAAACGGGAGAACTTATGAGCCTGGACATTCATGGGATAGGACCATTCTTGACAAATGCACCTTCAGTTGAAACAGTTCTGAAACTTCTGAATTTCTAGAGTAAAACGCAGAGACATGACCCCTTTTTGCATGCAAAATGTACATAATACGTTACCATTGTTATTAATGTGCAGTATCTCAATTATGCTTGTATCAGTGACCATAAAAAGCAAAATACTCTGTATTATGGTTTCAAATTCCCTTTGGATATAAATCTTGCTACCAAAAGCACAGTTAGATGAGTGGAACGTTCTTCCATTTAATTCTCTTCCTATAGGCACCTAAATCTTTTGCCCATACCAGACCTGGTGCACTATAGGAAGTAATATATTAAACTTTGTCTGTTCTGATAGCATACAATGGCCTAGTAACCTTAAAACCAAGATTTTTCCATTAGTCAAATCATGAAGTCACTGTTCAAACTCCAAAAAGACAGCGTGTCCTTTATTGATTGACTGACTTGACATAAGCAGACATAAAAATCCAATCTATTATTGTATTGCTCTAATGCTTCTCTCTTATAGAGGTGTATAAGGAAGAATATATTGTCAGGTGTTAATAGCTCTCTACTTGTTTCCTTTTTTCTTTTAAATTTAGATACTTGAAGTATATACTTTTGAGTAATAAGTAAAATTCAGCTCTGGGTGTTCTGAACTGACAGATTTTAGTGCTTCGGGAAAGTACATATAAATATACTATAATATGCTATAAAAATGGTTTTGACTAGAAGAGGTTAGGATGGGGGGAGAAAGAAACTGAAGAAAATAATAAATACCAGTTTTATGTTGGACATATGTATTAGCTTGTCTGCAACTCTTAACATGCTGTATTATTGACAGTTGTCACACTGCAAGGAAGCTTCATGCCTCCATGAAGAACTTGAGAAGTAATGGGTTGGCAAATTAATGCAGTAATAAAGGAAGCGATGTCTTGCAGGCAAGAGAGCTTTGCCTAGTCTAAGATACTGAGAATCTGGGGTCACACAGAAAGTGAAATCAGACTAGGATAAGGTGCATTTCTAACATGTAAGTGTTTTAAAGATAAGATGACTTAAAGTAATTCTTTGCTAAATTTCTATTTCTGACTTTCCAACCACATTATCCCTAAAGAGATTAACCTAGAAGCTTGAGAATTTGATGTGTAATTTCTCTGATGGAAACAGCAGTGCTCTGTATAGTCCTATCTGGCTGGCTGTCCTATCAGGACACAAGTATCACATTAGTACACAATGAGACTTGGTCAGACCCAAACAGATCTGTCCAGTACATTTCAATGTAAATTTTCATCCCTCTGTAACATCTGTCTCCTCCTTCTCATTTACTAGTGATTTTTCTAAAGTGAGGCCAAATGTACCAGTATTCTTCTTGGCTCATCTGAAGAAGACTGCAAGCTGTGGGTGATAGTGACTGCATAATGACCTTTAGCCATTTCTCGCCACCATATCCTGCCTACGCGTTGCCCTTGCTTTGAGCTAATGGAGCTACTCCCAGCTTACATCAGGCATGAGCTGGCTTAGCCAAAATCTTAGCAAGAGTTGAGTGAACAGTCACACTCATCTTAGACAGAATTTTCTGATCATTATTCTGCTGGCAATTGTACAGCTACTCAAAGAAAGGTCTACACGTTTTTCTACTTCAGACCTGCAAATGATTTGAGAACAACAAAAATTAAAAAAAAAAAAAAGAAGTCCCTGAGATAATTTTTGGGAGCAAAACTTTGACAGATACTCTTCTTTTCTGAGAGACTGCATTTACTCTTTAGCATATTCAAGCATATTCTGTACTAGCTTGACTGAATTTTGAACAAAAGTTGTTTGAGAGCAAAGTATTTATAATCTTAAATTTGTGTAACAATTTTCACACATTTCAGGTTTATTTAGAAAGAGAGTTTAGCAATATGTAGCGTAATAAGTAATTTAATTCATTACTTTTTTAATTAGCAATTGGTGTTGGTGAATGTAATACTGAAACTGCTGTATATATTAGCTGTAGATGATAATACTGGATTTTAACCAAAATATTTCAACAGTTATGTGTAACTTTCAAGCAGAAGAGCTTCCTTCAAACTGTGCCTGTTCTTATTGACTGTGAGCCATTCTGCAAGCGACTGTATTTTATAAATTCTCAAGCACACATGTTAAAGACATGAGAAATGTGCATTAGAACATGCTCTTTATTGATATAATACTTGTCTGTGCAGAACAGTTACTGTACTTGCAGTTTGCTTGTATAGCTAAATATGGTTTATACTACAGTGAGCCAAATGAATCATCTTTCATCACTTTCATCAGTGGGAGACATCCCACTTCCTCTTTCCTCCATCTTCCTTTTCTAATCAAACACTGTTTTCACCTTCTGTTAACTCTGACACTTGTCTGCTTGCACTGTAAGCTTATCCAAGCTAAACACAAACGTATTTTTGCCTGGTTAGTGAAATGAGTGAGCTTACCATGTAGACTAAGGAGTATTGGCAGAAGTTGGGGAGAGGGAACCACACACAGGGAGGCAAAGGTCTCAGCTGCAAGGGGACGCCAATTTTTCATGCTCATTGTAAAGAGTTTGGGTGAGG
>NW_010160277.1:0-91805 GCF_000695765.1 Mesitornis unicolor | reverse complement strand
GAGGTCTTATTGTTAATAAGGAATCATTTACAAAATAAATATTCAGTATAGGAGAATGGCTAAACATAAAAAAAACCATAACCATCAAAGCACCTATTGTCTCAATTTGCTTTTTAAATAAACATAAAAAATGACATTAAGAAAGATATTCAGTAACAGTGTCTCCTCAAGCATTGATAATAAAATTTTCAGAAAGAAGTACATGGGCTAAAATACCTCTGTTACTTTCCATCAGGTGATTTCTTAAAGCTTAACTATCTGTAAGGGCTTGAGGTCACGGTCAATCCTTGATATCTCGTAAGTGCTATATAGTATAGAACAACTACCGTACTATTTTCAGGGCAAAGAGCAGAATACAGGCATGTGCTGAACACTGAGGGCATAGAAGGTTGCACCCTTAATAAAGTTACCCTTTCCGGGGCTGTGATAGCTGACTCAATGTTGTTTGTGGGGGAAAAAATAATTACTAATTTATCAGCAGAGAAATGAAGTAGTGTGTTTCCTTTCAGGTGTATTCCAGGAAACATTTGACTTCAAGTCTGAAATCACAAGCAGACTTTGATTAGTTAGGAAAGCTTTACCCTTTTATTCCTTACTCCTCTGCTATATGCACTTAAGAAAACAAGGTTATACAATATAATAATATTATCAGCATTGCAGTATAGAATACCTCGATGGCACAGAGCACAGATTTATCAAGATACTTAGGCTAATTCAAAACTAACTAGCTAAGCGGTCAGCATTGTAGAGCTCTGTTACTGTGTAATTAGTCTTACTGGGAAGCAGGGTATGTTATTGAGAGTGGAGTCTGAATCATGTAATTATATTGCTTTGGGAATCAAGGTTGGTACCTCTGTATAGCACTGAGCTGCCCTCTGTAGACATACCAGCTTAATCAGAAGTAGTTCCAGCTTTACGATAGAGACACATCCAAAGTTTGAGGCTTTGGACAGAAGGATATGCTTTGCAGTCAAAGCAAGATTCCACTGTATCACACCATTATCTGAGTGAGCCTATCTGAAGTAATGAGCTATGTATTAAGCATGCAATCAGGTTGCAAGTTCATCTCTCCTTGCTTTTTTAAGCAGTATAACCCAAATGCTTAAAATAGTCTTAAGGGAGTCAGGGAGTCATTAGACGTGAGAGAGGTCAGATTGCACGTATGTGTTGGGAATATCCAATTATTCAGTCAGCATCAATTTTCTCATAATTGAAATAAAGCAGATAGGTGGATGGGCACAGCATTTCAAAGAAATTCTCACAGTCCACTAACTCAGCACATTACTTGATGGTGCAATACATGAACCATCAGTCCAATGGAAATAAGAGAAATGCAGACTATAATCAAGAAACTGATAAATGAAGAAGCAAAAGGAGAAACTCAAGTCAGAGCAGTGGTTTTAAAGCAGCCTCCTTACCATTAAAACTGACAGAACTGTTGAGTAAAATCTGAAGAAGGGGCCCACTGCTTGGGCCCAGAAACTCAGAAGCTTAGATAGAATATCTAGCAAAGTATATTTCACTGACTGGAGAGAAATCTTGATAATCCCTGTTGCAGAACGAGCCTTCTGCTGCATGATGCAAAACCAGCATGTGTAGCATGCAAAGCTCACAGAAAGTTGAAAAGAGAGTACTGTTACTCTTTTTACTGCATACTAAACATACTGTATACTAGCAGGTATTCACACTAAGAACACTCAAAGATATATGCACAGAACGGTCAGCTAACACCCAGACCTATTTTGTTTCTTTTCAGAAGGCATTATCCCGCAAAGACCTACAGCATAAACTTTCAGCTCCATGGAACTTCAGTTTGGCCATCAGTATCATCATGTTCAGATGTGCAAAGTGGCCTGTATGGCTTTAACCACCAGATAACAGAAGATTTCCATGTGGAATCACTATGTTGATACAGGATTACATCTCTTCACTACTGTGAAGACAACAGAAGTCCCAGCATATGTGTGCAAAACCACATATACATATATATATATACATATGTGCAAAACCACACAAGATTTTAGGTCTACTGAGAACACTTATGAAATGCTACAAGCAAGGAAAAATAACCTGGCAGAAATCACAGACCAGATTCAAAATCAGACATATTTAAATGTCCATAATGCCTCTAAAGGGAAAAACATCAACAAAGGAAAAATGTTCCCCAGCCACTACAACACAAGCAAAGAGGTAACTAAGTATGTAGCGCATCAGGTTTAAGAAACCCACTAGCATCACTTACTATTTTTTATGCAGTAAAAATAAAGTATATTATATTAATTACATTGTATTGTATTTTAAATAGCATATTTCTCAGAAGGATCCTTTTCTCTCCTAATTAAACTAACTACAAGAAACTACATGGGTGACCCTTACACATTAGCTGTCCACCTGATTTTTGGATTTTGATAGGAAGTACATGAGTTACCTTCTAGTGAAGAACTATTGGTTTAGAAAGTTTTTAAGACCACTTTCATTTTCCTAGACAAATTGCATATTTGTACTCAACACCACTTGAATGAAAAAGAATTTGAAGTTCTGTTTCATGAGCGAGGTTCTAGCACTATACATATGACTACTTGCAAAAAATAATTCATTAAAAATTAAACAAACTCTTTCTTGCAAGATCATACGTATATCATGACTTTAAAATGTTCTTTTATCAATGGTAAGTTCTTCTGAATAGAAGCACATCCCCATTCACACATCACATCATCAACTTCTACACAACCTCACATTATAATAGATTGGGATTTACAATCCAAGTAAAATCAAAATGACAAAAAATATATGTCATTGAAAAACAATCTAGATGTCCAAGTTATATATTTCTGTCTCTACCTATGCCTCTATTTTATTTAACAGAAACTACACAGTCCCTGGGATAGTGTCTGTGATTGCCAGATCAGATTAGGATACTTGGACCCTGGATTTTTACAAAACGAGAAGCTGAACAATACTCTTTCTTAGATCTTACATGGAATTTTTTAATGTGCTGTGGAAAGAGGTCTTAATCATTGTCATGTGAAAATTGATACACAGTGAGATAAAGTGGATTGCCTAAACTGGCTGACTACCTCAAAAACTGAGCTGAGATGGGACCAGCCCTGCTCCCTGTCCCAGTAATTGTTTATGAAACTACGGGCCCTAAAAAGGTATGGCAGTAATGTGGGTGGGTCTGTGAAGTTGTGTGCTGTCAGTGTAAAAGCATGTCCCTGCCATTTAACTTAGCACAGGACCCGTGACAGGATACAGGACACGTGACAGGATGCACTCTGACCAGACACAAGGACTGAAACCACATCCCTCTCCCATTGCTACTCACCTTGGAAAAGCTAGCTAAGGTGTCTTCATGAAGTTGTATGAGCTGAAAAGCTGCATCTAAAAAAGGAATTGGTTTTACCTTTCCTAAAAAGATGCAACACTTCAGCCAGCTTTAAAAACTAGATGCCTTTGAAGCCTGACGTTAAGCATCAAAGGAGAGTTACCCTGCTACAGGACACACAACTGGGAAAAGCTAAACTCTGTTAAGTGACCCAGTGACAGCAGAGCTGCAGGACCTCTAACAATTCCAAAAGATAAAAAGCATTAAAAAAAAATCCACCATTGTTCTCAGTTTGCATGAAGTAAACACAAAAAAAAATGTCTGTAAAAACAGAGAAAGGATTTCCCGGAAGTTAAGTGGGGTATTCAAAGCTTGCAACTGAATCAAATTGAGCCAAAAATGCGAGAATTCTAGGGATGTTTAAACTCTCAGACAAGGGGATGTGTCAGTGTCTGAATGTGCACATGTGAGTCAAATCATAAATTTTTCTACTTCTTAATTCTTGCAGAGGATATAACAATGTTTGCACAACAGCAATTTCCTATTACTGATATTTATGTGTTTTCTTTTTGTGAGTATTAAACTCTGCAGCAGGGATGGTCTTAGTTTTACTTTCTGAATCACTGAATGTGTTACCAATTGTCTTACTAGACATCAGTAAATTATATTCCTGATATGAGAATGTAATAACATATTAATATGAATATTTTAATCAACAGATACTGTAGTCTCAATACTGTAACAATTCATACAGCTCACACTGAAACCCTCAGAAAAGATTTCACTTTCCACTATTCCAAGACAATTCTGTGTGGTCAAGAAAAAAACTGGGATTAGATAGGTTCCAGTTCCATTTGCAAAGACCATAGGAGCAGGACAGCTGCTCTGGTATTGAAATTATCAGTTTCCTGTCCCAATCACAAACACCTCCAGAGTTCTTGACAATGAAGGAGAAACAAAATTGTCTTAACTACTTTCCACTCTGGCCCAAATGTGCCTGACTCTATTTTTAAATAACTATATGGCAGTATGTGGACAGTGGACTGTAAATGACACAATTTACAGATATATGATGTGTACACATACTGATTGCTTCCATCTGCTGAAAAGTATTATAGCGGGGAGCAAGAAACAATATTGGGAATGTAGATCCAGCATAGTATCCTTCGCTGCCTTCCAATCACTCACAGGCTGTAATTATTTGTTGGTTATGCCCCACAGCACTCTGGTTTGTATATAGCCTTTTCTCATGTGAAAAAATATTAGAGGAAAACTTTGAAAAATTTCCTAAAGACTTTTCTGCTGCTGAAGACTGTTCATTAAGTTTCCACACCTTGAGGCTAGTTGGATACAAAGACTGACATAAATAATCCATCTTTTTATGACATAAAACTACTCAGAGCTGCCACAGAGTGATTTCTTTTAAGGGCAAAGAAAAAGAACCAGAATTTATTATTCAAATTACTATATAAGGAAATACTATATAAGGTAATGGTTTTATGGCATTTTTGCATGTGTAGCATTTCTGCACTGAGGTAGAACTTTTAATTCTGATACAAACTAAGTAATGTCTATCATACAGCCAATCTTTGGAATATAAGGAGCTCTCTTCCCTGGAGCTGTGTATTTGTTCACATGCTCCATATTGAGTGTAAAGCTCATAGAAAAAACAAGCTCAGGTAGGATAAGGATAAAAAGTACAAATTATAAGATGCTGCTCAGTAAGCTCATTTTGACCCAGAAAAAGACTAGAAAGTGTTCATACAAACAGCTTTGTAAACAGATTTTAGAGGCTGTAACTAAGAACAGAAGCTAGCTGGCTCCTATGAGCCAAATACCCCTGCTTGAATGTAGTAACCTACTCGCTTATCTCAGCAGCTAAGGGATTTACACAAAATGCATGGATTTCTACACCTAGAGAAACACTGTCATCTCCAGGGCAAGCAGTGCACTACAACGAAGTTTTGCATGTAGTTGAAAAATTCCTACCAGGATGTCAAGATGTGCATGCACATGCAATAAACACTTACATAGTCTGGGAAAGGTCAATCTGTTGTGGCAGTGGATAACTTCTCAATGCCCACTGAAGTTTATCTTCTCTTCAGAAAGTTGAAAATATCAGTGTCAGGAAGGTCAGACATATCCAATAGTATAGATTGTGTGTGAACAGACTAGTCTAGAAGCAAAAGGCATATATTTTTATTTCACCAGAAATATGTAATTGATAGCACAATAGTAATCCAATCACTATTCATCCAGATTGGCAAGATCTGCACCTAGCACTGAATGAGTTGTAGTGGAGCAGGATCACAGCAAATCATTTTGGCACCTTGGGCAGCTTCCTATGTCTTGCCTAGGACCACTTTTGCAGTCCATAGGCCTGTTTTGAGAAGGTACCCAGTTTAAGGTGAGGCCAGCACAAACTTTCTGCCTCTTTTCCCTCTCTAGCCCAGAGAAGCAAATCTTCAGCCCTGTACCTGAAACAGTAGAAGTGGTCCATGTTTGCTTGTGATGTGGGAGATAACTGTACGAGAGTGAGGAAGCTGATCATTGTCCTGGAGTCAAAGGTATCTGACTTTGTCAAAAATTGACTTTGTCTTTTCAATTGCAGTCTCCACATGAAAATGACCTATTAGTGGATGTGGCTCACCAGTAACCCACCTTGACTCTGTCATGCTTATCAGCAGTGGATGGAGCAGGACACTGTGCAATATGTCTGTGACCACTGGTTCTAGATTTCACTTATTTTTCAATGTCTGACTTTGTACAGTCGTAGAACAGTTGTGCACACTCCCACTGCCCAGTGGGCCTGACCAACTGTTCTTAATGTTGCAACTTCATTCAATCCTGAAGCTCCTCTGTCATTAGCCACGTTTCTCTTCCATTGGCCTTATTACAATCTTGGTTTCAAAATCCTGTTTCTTTTCCAAAGTGAAGTCAGGCAGTCGGGAGCAAATTGTGATAAACACAGGGAGTTGTTGCCAGCATACAGAAAATGGAGAGTAACATGTGAATCAGGATCACCTGCAAACGAAGGTAGTGTCTTTGAGTTCCATTAAATACTACTCAGTAGTAGGCCAAAAGACATGGCAGCAGAACTGCAGGATCTGAAACCCACTTTCTTAGCTGCAGATGTTACCTCCCATACATGAGACTGACCTCAAGACAGAAATGCATGTGACAGCGGTTATTTTACCACCTTGGAAATTACTAATTAATTTGGCACATAAGTAGCTCAAACGTTAGGGCTGTCATAATAGAGATATGTGACTCTATCCAAAAATAGTACAACTACCCATGCTGTATATTTTGTCTGTATCGATTGTTACAAATGGTTTTACATAGCTGCCATTCTCTAAATCAAAGAAGGTTATTGATTGTAAAAATGTTTGGGATTTTTACTCTATACTCCAAGGTTCATAAACAAAGAAAAGTGTTTCTCCACAATATGTCAGTGTTTGGGCTATGTATAAAAAGTTCCCCTATGGTAATGAGATATATAGAAAAGACCAAGACATAATACAGAAGCACATCTAAAAAGACTAAAAGGCAGAGATTTCAGAGGAAAAAAAAATATTCCTTTTGGTTGCTGCTTGATGTGTTTTGCAGAAGCTCAGAGAGAGAGTAACAGAGAATCTTGCATAAGAAAAGCAAGCTTGGCAAGTCAGAAAGGACGACTCAGTGGAATGATACAAATTTGGAAAATGGGGGATGTATTTTACTTATACACTGATACTAATTTCAGCTTTTCATAAGTACACATTTTTTCATAGAGAACATGTCTTAGGAATGCTACATGTCTTCTTACCTCAATGTACTGACATCACAATTTAATCATATTTGATGAGTGTTACCACATTTAGTGTTGTTTTTGCTGTACATTCACGCATAGTTCATAATACAGTTCTTATTGAAGCAAAAACAGTGGCAGGTTTTGATAGTCTTGCAACATGACATGTTTCACAATGTAGAATCATCCATACTGGTTTTGGTGCAAGTAAACGTGCAACATTATTTAAGTAAAATGCCAATCATAAAAGAACAACTTGATACCAGGTAATTTACAATAAAGCATTCTAATCCAGATGTAAGACATTATAAGAAGAACCAACTCAAGGTAACACACCACAGATTTCAAATGTAGACAAACACTAATGACCTCAGAACTAAGCATGCTCTGAGATACATTTGTCCTTAACCATTAGGAGTCCCGTAATAGTTTTATTTGTTTTATACTGTCACATAATTCTGAGCAAACCAACAGGCTCCAAAGGAAAATAGTCAGAAAGGATTTAATGTTCAAATATGGAAAACAGGTGACGCGCTTATATATAATTGTGGATCAGCTATGTGTCAAGTGCCTATATATGAACATATTTGGTTGTCACTGCTTTGTGTTTATTTAGTGTACTAAGAATTGTATTAATTTATCAGCCAATAAGCAGCTACTGCCATCTATTGGAGAAATAGATATCTGTCCTACAAGATGAATTATCATGTGAAGTCTGTCTTCACAGACTACAAAAAGAGTTTAGTTTTGAAGATTCAATTTTGAGATGCCTCAGTATAATATAAGGTAAAGTGATGTCCACTGCTTGCTAAAAGTGAGTTTCTGTTCCCTTCTGCATATAGTCCCCTCATCTTCCTGACTCCAGCATGTCCCACATCTTCTGCTGTCTGTGGAATTTGTACCTTTCCATGAGTGTCTTTAACTGAGTAAACTAACAGAAAACTGGCTTAGCAAGAAAGACGTCAGTTTTCTGCTTTGCTAGTGAGTTAAAACAGCTCACAGGAGAGTCTGACAAGCATCAGACCTGTGCAAAAAAAGGGACTGTAGCGTGTGACCTGGAACAAGGGAGGGCAGAGTAAAGCAGGGCAAGAGAAAAAACCTGTAAGACATGCTGCCTTCAGGAGCAAGAAAGCATCTGACCAGCTCCGTGAACTGTAAACCTTGAGATTCAGTCTGTTTTCACAGAAACCCTTTGAAAAAGTCAGTCTAGAAGAGAAATGTCATTTCCTACTTACAGTTCAATTGTCCTGTTTTTTAAATTAAGAAATGTAGGCAATTACTGTGAGAAAATATTAAAGGGTTTATAATACACTTAATAGCCATCTGTATGCAAAGAATAATAAATTCAGAAAGCATCTGGACAGAGAAAACTGCAAATAAGGTCGGTGGTTCTTTTCTCTAAAGTAACATTCAGCTGCTCACTAGTCAAGAGTACATCTGGACCTTGGGTGACTACTGAGGGCAAGATCCACAAAGGTAATTTCTGACACCTACTTTAGGCTTTGTGTAGAAGTTTGGTACTGAAATTCAACATAGTGATCCAGAGACCCCAGCACCCAATGGTAGGTAGAAAAAAATAAATCAATGCGATATCTTAAATATGTTAGTACCTATCCGTTCTCTATTTTAAGTCTGTACTGTACAGACATGTAAAACTTCTAAGTTGAATCCAAATGTATCAATTTGGAAATTAGAAAACATTGCAGACACACTGGTCTTAATGCTATGCTCTGTAAGTCAATGAGACTATCATCAGAAATTGGAAAAACACACTCAGAATGTAAACTTATACACTGAAATGTTGCAGTGTATCAACTGTACAGTAATCCAAGAAAATTAAGTACTCAATGTATTAGCTTCATGGCACTCATAAATTGTTTTCTTTTTGGCTGTGACTTGAAAGTTTTTGGCTGTCAACCTTACACATAAGAATCTGAAATTTTTATTTATTTTTCTTTTCAGAACACACTTTCCATTTTCTGATTAAGTTTAACCAGGACCTCGGTTTTGTTTGAGAAAAAAAACCAACTTATTGCCCTTCTGTGACACTGATTAAATACCAACTGAAAGAAAAGATCACCATCTACTGAGTATCCATCACCCTTTGCTATAACATTTAAGGATATTTGGAGTCAAATCCTGACTGATCTTTATTCACTATCCTAATAAACACTGGAAACACCATAAGATAAAATGCAATGGCATGAAAGTAGCCATGGTTTTTTGAAGTCTCAAACTCTCACCTGGATTATAACAACTTTTCTCTGTTAAATTAATAGAAGCAGTCTTAGAAGCTAAAATACCCCATTATATGATCACTGCTGGATTGTCCAGTGGTGTACAAGTTCTTGACAGAGTAGGATTCGTGGGTGCAGCATCAAGTATGATTTGAGAATCTCTTGTTCTGGTAATAATTGTACTAACTCATATAGCAATTTGGACTGCAATGGACATGTGTTGTGTAAACACAGGCTTAAATAGAAGTCTCCTTAGTCTAGGAAGGTTGTCGTGTTCTTCCTTAGTCTAGCTTGAACAGTAAAGTCTGAAGCACTCTGTCTCACTGTAAAGTATCAAGCATAAACTACCATCTTTTCCCCCAGCACTGTGCTAAAAGACATCAATATAAATCTCTGAACACGACAGAGTTATCAAGGGGACAACTGTTTGATCTATACCTAAATACTTCAAAAAACTGAAGAAGATCTTTTCTCCAGGCAGAGAAGTGTATCACGTGCCTGATGGAAGTGCCAGTTTCAGCTAAGAAATACTAATATCATTGAACTAGAGACTAAAATATATTGCAGCCAAAAGCAACAGTATTACACTTGATTTGCATGTATTATATTATTTTAAAAAAAGTCGTAAGTGCACATATATTTTAGACACAGGTCTTAAGCATTCTTAGATTTCATTACAACATACATGCAAAGAAGCATATCAGAGTCAATTAAAAGTACCTTTAAAAAACTATGCTTTTGATCACTAATTGAAAAATAAACATGCCTGAATCACAAAAAAAAGAAGTCATGTCCTGCTATCTGCTGAGGATGCATTCCTGTGAAGCACAATGGTTAGCAGTTTGCAATTTTTCCAACTAGAAGGGAGGCATGTATGTGTTTCTTAATTTTCTATACAATGTAAATATACAGGAACATATGACATGGAATGCCATGAGCACCAAGTGGAGAAGATGCTGAATTTCAGCAGCTGGCTTTTTTTAACAGGTTGGCATTCCGCAAGAACTCATCTGCTTCATCTACAAAACTGAACGCTTGTAAAACTTTTAGTTCTTGCTGATGAATTAAAATCAATCAAATTAATAAAAGGTCATGAACAGAAAAACATGGTAATGATGACAGTCATTGGAGCATGGTATTAAATGATTGATGATGGAACTCCAAAATGATGACTGGAAAAACTGTAGATAGCAGAATGATATATTTGTATTGGTTCTTAGAGAAAATCTCTGATGTTAATGAGTATTTTTTTGTTGTTGTTGCAGACCAAAACTGGATTAATTCAAATGAGATACAGCAAACCTCATCTAGTGATCCTAATTCTCAGGAAAGTGAGATCTTAACAGCGATCAGAATAAATTCATCAGTATATTGGAGAGTCACATACTGAATTTTGAAAAATAAAAACTGGAAAAATGAAAAAACAGTTTAATTCAACAGCAAGTTTAGGATCAATTTCCAGTTCAGTTTCAAAGACATTTTCTGATGCTGTAATAACAGTAATTTAATTTTCTCATTAGTCTGTAATGAAGTGCAACATCCTTAACATTAAAAGGAACACTTTTCACTGTCCAAACTGGCATGTCATTCAACACAGTCAGCTCAGCAGTTTTATTTTGCTGGCTGCTGTGCATCAGCAATCCAGAGCAATCCAGCCACAGTCCAGACGAAAATACCTCAGTAAATCTTGTGTCTCAGAATTGTATTTGAAGAAACAAGTAAGAACAGCCCACAGGAAGCTCATTTTTGTATGGCAAGCAGCTGGTTACTTCTCTTTTATTACATTGTGCTGTAGGATTCAATCACACCATGCTCAATATCACTCCAAATAGGTTTATTATTATTAAGTGTAATCAAGAAACAGTAGCAGATTACACAGACCTGTAACATGTATATGTTTCCATCGGGTTTGTTTCTATACAGGCATGATAACAGAATATCAAATCCACTGCAGAGCACACGCCCAATGAGTCATGGAGAGAAAAGAAGTTGTTCACTGGCCAGTCACATAAAAGAGAGAACACCAGGACTAGCAAAACGATACTTGTTCATTTTGATTAGACTCTTATGTCCTGAAAAAGGAGGAAAGTAAGTTTTCATTTCAGGAAAAGATTGAATGTTGGATTGAATCCAGGACTATTTTAAAGAAGAAACTTAGTATAAGGGTTAACATGCTGCACTCAGTCTCAGGGTATCCCTTGACTAAGGCCCCACACGTTACCATGAGGGAAATGAGATGTCAGGCAAGTGCAAAAGCTGAAACCCCTGACAGCTACAGGGTGAAACAGAAAGAAAGAGACTGTTTCCATTTTAAACTTAGGCTAGGGTTTATCTGGATGAAATACATAGGTCTAATTCCTCGTTCTCCTCCCACGTTTATGTACTACCTGACTGGAGCTTATCTGACTCCTTGGACAGCCAATTCATTTTACTACACTTACAGAAATATGATACTTTTTTGAGAAGATAGCTCATTCTAAAACTTGTAAATTGATATCATGCTAAATATGCAACAACTCACTCAAACAATGTTTCACATATACTACAAATAACCTTTCAGTGTCATAGAATGTGCATTCCGAGTACCAAACTAAGCACCTAATAGTGAGCACTTACCCAGATGAGATCCAAGACCCACTAGGATCCAGAAAGAAATGAGATAGGGTACATGACTGTCATATCAATTGAGAGCAAGTATGTTTAATTCGTATTTAATATTCCTTCCATTACTTCTGTTTCACCTGTCTGGGAACGTTTCAAACACCGTACCTGAAGTGCTGAAGGGAAGACGCTTCCAGCTAGTTCCCCAGACTGCACAAAAGTAAAGTCAACAGAACAGATGACAGAGTTTAAAATTCCTTGCCTTTGTTGCCAACAATCCTGCTATAGATGTCTTCATCTTGAGTTTGGACTTTATTACCCAGGTACACCTGTTCTGCTCAATAATAAGCCGTATCTCAATATGTCTAAGCTTTACTTCCTCTTATCTTGATCTCCCTTTAAAAAAAAAGCAAAACAAGCAAACCCAAACATTCTGCTTTTAAAGATTATTTTTGAAAACTTTAGAATCATGGACTGTTTCTTTGGCTGAACTGCTCTTGTTCTTTTTCTTTAAATTCCTTACCATTGTAGCCTCAAGCTTTTGTTTCTTGATGCAGTGGAAGTAAGAATTCTAACCCAGACTTATCCTGCTCTTTTTCTTATCACAGGGTTTTTGCCTCCTTTGAGGAAAGAGAGATGTCTTTTTTTCACATGTTAAAGTATCAGACTGAAAGGGTTTACTTATCCTCAGTAAGGGGGTAAGTATCAGTATATCTCATTACAGTATCTTTAAATAGTTATGATTAAAAAATTCCTTCTTGTGCATAAACCTTTTGACATAAAGCAAGTGGGAAAGATAAATTATAATAACCTATTACTGTTCATAACGATCTTAATGCCATAACATTTCAGGCTGATAAAATTAGAAACATGCTACAGCATTTGTCTGTATTAAAATTATACAATGTTAAATTTTGTTTCTATTAGAAATAAAAAAAATCAATTAGAATTATTCAATATAACCTATTCCCAGATCTACCCAAATCACATTAGGGTTCTTCTTCATTATCTTCTAACATTAATAATTATTTACTATGTTGGTAAAGCTAGGAGTCACTCATGGAAGTATAACATTAAGGTTATGTTTTGTCCCAGAACATCACCCAGTAGGGATCCTAGTGAGAAGCTGTGAGTCAAAAAGAGACTTTTCGCATCATGACATGGAAAATGTGACAAGAACCCCACCTAACCACACACTACTCCATCTATATTTGTTTGCAAAATACTGTACTGCAAATCAGTCCTTATCCCAAGCAACTGAATCCAGGACAAAGACTTGTGTAGCTACAGTGTTAGAATGACCTTGTCATGTGTCTTTGCACAGCCACAGCGGTCTAGGGAAAAAAATGCCCTCAGACTGAACTCACGTAAGACGAACTTAGGAGATCTAAAGGCTTACCACTGGTGAACGGCTGTCTTGCTCCTGCTGTACATTCAATGGTACTTAGGTTGCCCTGGCTCTAGCTGGGTAGACAGCTTTGTGCTTCATTAATAAGTTGGATCAATCAGAGAAATAGATGGCAAACAATAAAGCTGGTGCAAAGGAGTGGGTGGAACTGTGGAGCTGGAAGCAGAGCAAGGAGCAAGGACACACTTTTGCAGCAGTTGCAGTTAATAGATATACTCAGTTGTTTCTTTTGTCTTCCCCATAATGGATTGATCTGAATTAAAAATCATATTCAGCCCTCAAATTCTTGAAAATACTAGATTAGTTCTTGCTTGTTACCTTATTACCTAATGAAACCTAATTTTAATTATTTATAAGAATGTAAATGAAAGAATATTAAGGTTCTTTAATGTTGAGTATTCATTAATTACAGGTATCATATTTATTGAATAGCTCTTTTGTTAAACTGAGTAATAATTCATGCAAGAACACAAATAACTTCCCATTGTGACAATTTGGAACAGACCACTGATCCTAATATTTCAGAGGAATTAACCCCTGCTTCTCCTTGAAGTAATCAAATTAATAAGTTGTGTTGAAATATATTATTCCACCTGGCTACTGTTTGTTTTGTTGGTTGTGGTTTTTTTTCTTTCATGTTGGAAAATAAACTTGATGTTGGAAACACGTGATCAAGAAAACTGTAAGAGTAATTCTACTTATAATAGAAGGGACAATGATTCAAATGTAAGAAACATTTATCTGCATAGACTAACACACAATCATTTTGCTCACATACTAAACCAATTTAGACCATGTGATAGCTGCATACCTTCAGTTAAGGCAGTGCTGATAGGTAAGGTGTAATAACACTCAGTATTGTTAACACTGAGCTTAATATGGTGTCCATTTTGCATGGAGTGTGAGCATAAGACTGAGTAGACGTTTGAAAAATATTCTTCTCCCATGGGAGGTGAGACAGCCACTAGTCAGAAATCACTAAATCTGTGTTTGACAGTAAGTAGGTGCAAGCAGTCAGTTCTGCAAAGTAGACTGGTAAGACTTGCATGAAGAAACGGAAAATAAACACGTTTGTTCACATGAAGCATTTTAGCTGAACTCCATGCAGAGATTTTTAAGTGCTATGGCAGACACCTAAGACAAGCATTATTGGTATTCACATTCAGTTTTACACATGCTTCCCAGATTGCTGCACACTGCAGAGTACTGTGAAGCCTTAGCGCTGAGAAATAAGAAATCAAAGAATAGATGTGACTTTACTTTGTGAACTTCACCATTTTTCAAAAGAAAAATTGTAGTCATCAAGCCAAGATTCCTAACTTTGCACAGATAACCCTTGCCAGAAGAAGCACACAATGCAAGCACTTTTATCGTAACAGGTTCCTGGGTGGCACCTGTTTCTAACAAGCTATTTTGTAATTTCGATAAGAAGTAATTTTTCTTCCCATCCTTCAAACAATATGACACAAAATGTCTTGTGATCTGCTTTAGTTTGTTATGAATATTCTTAACCAACCTACAGCTTCCATTAAAAGACTTGAAAAAGGGAGTCAAAACTGTGGTATGCTGCTATTCTGGATGACCAACTCCTTTGGTCTTTTATCTAATAGAAATATTTAGAAAAAAAAAAGTGTAAATATTCCAGCTATCTCACTGCTTTCTAGTTATTTACTCTTCACTTTTGATAATATATTCATTCCTTTAATCAATTCTGCTAATCATATTCACTAAAGCATATAGACTTTTATTAGTGGTTATCGAAGCAAAATATTATCTTCAATGGGCAATTGAAATTATTAATGAACTCAAGAGAGAAAGAACAATGAGAAAAGATAAAAACTTTATAGCTTTCTATCTATATATATACACATATATTAAGTAATGTATACATATATAAATACTAGAACTGAAGTAAGAATTTAATGTAAATCAGTGGCATCTAATTTATTGTATTATTTCAGTCAGGAAACTCAGATGTGAAGAGATTTTGGAGGAATTAGGCACATGAAACTCATAGAAAGTAACAGGAATTCTAGAACTTACCTTCCCTAGACTATTTGAAAATCCTGTCCCCAGGATATATATTTACCATAATATGACAGTGAAGAATTGAATTGTGTTACACCTTTCAGTGTTCTGCTCCAGACCCCATCCTCTGATTCACTGCTGGTAAATGTCACCTGCAAAATGTGTAGGAATGGCCTTGACGAGATTACACATTCAGGATAGTCTTATTTTATCTTAGTTGGTATTGGGCCCAACACCATTTAATATCTTCATAAGTGGTCTGAATGTTGGGGTCGGGATTCTATGATTTTAAGAACAAATTGATTTTTTAAAAGCTATATAGTGTCTGGTTAACTGATGGAAGAAAACTGTTAAGTAGCTAATGTACACAATCACTGGAAACTAATCCCTACATGAGGTGTTTCAGTGACCGAAACCTGATAGAGTAGTCCTAATATTACTTATTCCTGACCACCATAGCACAGGGCTCCACAAGAACTTCAAATCTGCAGCAACTTTCAATTTTCTGTCATAACCAAAATGAAGAGAGGAAAAAAGAAGGAAAAAAACCCTACCTTTATTTTTGACTAGTTCTACACCACAATGGAGAATACAGATCTGAAATGAGAATTGGTTTCCAACATTCCAGATTTTTTTCTCTCTAGAAACAAAACACAACACAGTAGCTATACACCTGGCTTTGCAACTCAAAGAAGATTCTGGAATTCTGAAATGACTTCCCAGACCTCTAAGTTAGTTTTGGCCTTGTGTCATTGATCTGCAAAATCATCTCTTTTTATTGAAATGAAAGCTTAGATCGTTAGAGTCAGGGAAATGTATTGCTACTTGAATGAGGAAAGACCAAGAGAACTGGGGTTTAGTTTAAAAGAGAAGGCTCAAGGAAGATCTTATCAAATGTTTACATATGTCTGAGTGGTGTATAGAGAACCACAGAACCAGCTCAAGCTGTCATGGTCCCTAAGGAGGGTATCCCTTCCCTCTTGTGTATCAACTGCACCACTCCGTCTGCTGAGGGTGCACTCAATCACACTGTATATAAGACAGAGACAAACTCTTCTCAGTGGTATCCAGTGGATGGACAAGAGGCAACGGGCACAAATTGAAGTACAAGAAATACCATTTAAACCTAAGAAAAAAGCATTTTTCTGGTGAGGGTGGTCACACACTGGAACAGGTTTGCATAGACAGGAGGCTCCGTCTATGGAGATATTCAGAAAAGGGCTAGATAATGCATTAAGCAACCAGCTTCAGCTGACCCTGCTTTGAGCCGGGAGGGGAATTGGACAGATGATCTCAAGAGATCCTTTCCATGACATCAAAGAAACACCCTCACACAGAGCAAGAACTGGGCTCCCAGTCTGGTATAGAGAATCTCAGATCTCAGCAACAGAGGTGAGAATGAATTCCATTTGCTTGCACAATCCTTAAAGTTGCTACACTTTGTATGATAATTTTATGATTAGGTAGTGTGAGATATTTTTAGGTGTCCTTAATCCTCCCTTCTTTATTTTTCCAACCCATACTGAAAACTGTTTCCTGTAACATGAACTGACTGATCAAAAAAATATTTTAATGACCTTGAAACAGAGGTAACATATTTGTAGCTATTTCAATGCCAATATCATCAAGCCAAAATTTTTTTAAAAACATTTTAAAATGCCTAATATCTAATATCTTCAAATTCTCCCTTTCAATCTGGCCAGTAAATCCTGGTTTATTATCTCCTTCATTTTTTTCTCCTATATTAGACTTTTAAAGGAAAATGTAGCCATTTATTGTGAACACAGCGTAACTTCCATTCATCTTTAATATTGTTCCATTCAAAACTGTTTTCCTATAGCCCTTCCACAGAAATTCTTGGGGGCGTATTTTTCAATGGCAAAGCCATCAGGTAAGGAATCAATCATCAGGAAAAAAATATTGTCAACTAGGTCCCAATTTCCAGCGGTGCTTTTGGAAATTTCCTTGCATACACTTACACTGCATTGCATATTGGTGGACCTTAAGAGGCTTACTTCTTATCATCATAGGCAAAAGGTCACTCTGAATGTCCATCTGGCAAGCAGTTAACATAGCTACTGCTACATGTGCATTTGACAAACAAGGTCCTAGAAGTCAGAATAGTATCATTGAAATCCATGCAGATAAGATGGCATAAAATTGTGTAAACCTCACTATTGAAAAATTAACATATACTTTCAACATTTTTTTAATGTTAAGGTGAATCCAACAATGCCACTGAATTCTGTTCTGACATCTAATGTACAGAATGGATATTTAGATTAAAAAATTAGATAAATGTTATAGATAGATATAAATAATAGATCAATAGATTTTTAGATTAATATTTTCATCTTTCCTCACTGCTCTTCTTTGTCTTTTTCTCACTTCCAGTGCTCTGTCTTCCTACTTTGCACCACCTCTGGCATTCATCAGTTCATGCAGTTTACCAATTCAACTTGCTAACCCAGCAAAAAGCTATCACATAATTCTGGTTTTGTTGTCCATTATTCCATGAAAGTTGACTAAATCACTGTGAGTCAATGCAGAATAAAGCAACAGGAGGACATAGCTTGAAGAACATTGATGTGGGAGGCACAGGACTTAAAGTTTCTTCACCTTCACTGTGGGAAAATACCCTCAGGTTTTCTTATCTTTTCTCCCTCAAGTAAGCCAGAAGGCCTGGAATTCCTGCATAGGAATTTCCATTGTTTCCCATCCCTTTTTCATCCGTTCCCAGATAATAATGAAGGGCCAGGAGCAGTTATTCTTTCTGTTTTGTCTGAGATGGCATTCATAACCATTTTCCTCTATTAGTAGATTGCGGATACTCAGAGGTTAAAACAAAAAATGGGAAAGGAATGTCTGTTCCTCTTGCCTGGTGCTTGCAGATAAAGAAGTTGTTAACCAATACTATGTTAAGCTAATTATTGCATAACTATGAAATAGTGAACTCAAGCTAAAATGCAGTTCAATAGCTTTTGGGCATCTAATGCTGTGACCTAAATAGGAATAATCTAGACTGGTCCAGAAGAATTATTAAGTAGACCTCGAGAGGTTTCTAGGTTTTTTGTAAGCTTTTCATTTCTATGTGATTGACAGGAGAGAGTTTTTCCTTTTCTTGGACGAAAATCTGTGGCTGATATTTGACAATGTCTGACAAATGTAGTTTTCTTTCGTGGAAATTTGTTTTTCCTAAAGCTGTTTGAAATTACTGACATTCTTAATTTGGATCTGAAGGGAAGCAGAAATTTGGCTTGTGTTCAGTACTAGTCCTGATACGAGCTAACTTAATTTAGATATGCCATTGACATAGTTAATGTACTAATATACGTACTATTAAATTGTTTCTTGAACTTTGAATAACATGAAATCCAAAGTTTTTTATAATTCAATGCCTGAAAACCTAAACTTTTTTAAGAGGCTGTAATACTCAAACCCCACAAGGTATTCGGTAATAGCTTTCCTAGATATGGAAACTAAGCACATTAAGGCTTATAAATCTTCACAAAAGATGATGTTATATGTTGAGTTAAATCATGGTAGGGGTATAGGAAGTGGCAGATACATAGAAAGAGAGTAGGAGTTCCCAATTTAGAAATACCTATGTTCTTTCTTGTGTCCTAGATAGATGTTGCCCTGGATGCCTCCTGCATTGTATTAAGTACCTTTTCTCTGTGATTTGTCCCACAGAAATAATGTCATAGAGTTCAGCAGAGATAGGTCCAACACTACCAGGGAACCCACAACCTGTTTGCTCTTTCATAGATTACCTTTAAATTAAAAAAAAAAAAAGTTCCTGATTATCGCAGGCTTATAAGAAAAACCTAAGAGGTTAGTTGAAGTCAAAACCCTCATAAGAGACAGAGTTTTTATTGTCATTGTTCCATGGCTTCTTTCTTAAGGAAGATGATACACAGATCTGTGTAGTTGAGGTGTGTTCTCCCTGTACACAAGATGACAGTGATTTAATTTACATAATATGCAGCTGCCATAAATACTTGTTTTCAAGGGAAAGTCAGAAGCATAGAGATTGTTTTGTCCTGAAGAGTGGATATGCAGGGTTTTGAGCAGGTTCTGGCTTGATATTGACATTTGAAAGAAATAATACTTCTTTCCAGCATCCTTTTACAGTAGTTACCAAATAGCTACTATTACTAGTTCTCCCATTGAAAAAAAACCAAACCAACAAACTAACTAAAAACCAACCCAAAAAAACCTCAAAAATAAATCCTCCTCAAGTAGCAACAAGAAATTTGTTTCCTACTTTTGTTTAGTACTAAACATGTTGTCCTAGTTTTTGACATTCTGCAGAATAGTTTCATCCTGTATTCCATGTTAATTGTATTAAGTGTTCAAAGAATTTGTGAGTTGATGGAGTCTCGATGCCTAATTTAAATTCTAAGTTTTAGCTAAGGTGCTGATTCCTGAGACACATGTTCTAAGAGACGGGTAAGAATTTGTAGGTTTCATGCTGAGGTGGTAACTTTACTTCTGTACTTGACCATCAGCAGCTAAAGCTTATTTTCCTGTAGCTATTCAAAGTATGCTTTAGAAAGCATGTATGGATTTACTCTATTTCAAAATGAGCAGCCATAGCAAGCAAACCTTTGGCAGTAGTTAGAGTGAAGCAGATGTAGAACTTGGATAAGTATTTCAAACTTCAAAGTTTGTCTTTCACAAAGATTATGTTGCACTGGTGGGTGAGTATGCAGAAGAATGTATTGCCTCTGCACGTTGAATTGACAACTCTTAGAGGAACTTCTCTTTAATAGTGGCTATGATTTTACAAAACCTCAAACTCAGCAAATAACAGAACTCTCAGCAGCATCATGGGTGTCCCAGGTGAGCGATCTTAAGTAGTTGCTTGTGTTTTAGAGTTATCTGAGTTACTTAAGAATTTTTATTGAAAAATGACATCAGTATATTCAGCAATTATTAGTTTTGAAGTTTTTCTGACTCAGGTGAGATAGCAATTAAGTCTGTGAATTTATGTTGAGCAGTAGTGTTGCTGAAATAAATATATTTTCTGCTTCCTGCCCCTACCACAAGCACTGAAATAGGCCTTTGCATGGCTGAGTGCTGAAATAAATCTTAAAAAAAAAAGATATTAGAACACTATAAAATACCCCAGATGGTTATCTTTCAACGGGATCAGCTTTACAGTTTGGTTTACTGTAGTGACATAATGAAGAGATATAGATAGTGTGTGGTGTGAGAAGTTGAACAAGTGACTGGACATGACAAATGAGAAATAGCAAGCACTCAAGTTTCACATGCTGCTAGTTGGCAGGCTTTGGCTTCACAGGTCTTTCTGTAATTAAAAGGAGGTTTGCTTATTTTTGTTCTACTTTTTATAGCTTTTCTGCAATAGTAATACAAAAATAAAATAGCTAATTTTTCCTATTCTGTAATAATCAGGTTGTTTTCAAGAAAAACAAAGTGAAATTGATAGCTTGCTGTCACAGCAAGAGAGAACTTTTGTTCTTGTATCTTCCTTCTCTGTTCCCTTCTCATGCCTCAGGTTCTTCCTCCCACATCCATGGCTCCTGGCCACACAGCCCTGCTCATTCCCTTGCCCTCTTTCTGGCACTCATCAGGCAATTCTGAGAGTCAGATCAGTTCATTAACCTAGCAGAGAAGACAGTCTGCTTTTTCTTGGTAGACCTGTTTTCTGGCAAGTTGACATGTTGCATGAGCTCCCAGACAAATCCAGAGGACACAAGAGTTTGTGCAAGGTCAGAAGTATGTGCATTGACAGCTTCTGACTAGAAGCATGGAGAGTGAAAAATAGGGGCCAGGTATTGTTAGCTCCCTCCCTTTCAGGGTCTGTGAGCTCTTAGATCAGGTCATCTCATGATGCCACAGTCTCAGGTTGATGAATGAACAGAGTTCATAATTTCAGTCATGCTTCTTTTTTAAGTTTATGCTTATCTAAGGTAGAATATTCTTGTTTTGGAAAGTATGTAAAGGCAGGCTTTGTTTACCAAATACCTTTACGTGGACAACAGATATCCAACCATGTCTGTTTCTCTTCTCACACTCCTCCTCCCTTCCTCTCCCCAGGAAGCCATAGGGAGCAGTGAGGTCTCCCCTCAGCCTCCTCCTCTTCAAACCAGACAACCTCGGTGCCCTCAGTTGCTGTTTCTTTTATAACATAAAATTACTTCAAGGCCACATCTTTATAGGGATGCCTTTCAAGCAGAATTACCAGCATGATGTGTATTAAGAACTATGTCAGTCAGTCTTGTGCCTTGTTAGTTTATTGTAGCAGAAATGTAAATAATGAAAGCTGAAGAAAATTTTGAAAAGCTGTATTTCAGTTCTGTTCAAAAAATACCACATTTTGTCACAAGTATCTGAAAAAGAAGTAGCAAACCTACATTTTCGGAAAGTAAGGCTAAGGATTTGTCTACAAAAGACCCAAATCTAAAACTTCAAGATGAAGCTGAAGCTTATGATAAAATTACTGTCCAGACTAACTTTACAACCCATCCAGTTATCAATTTTAGCACTTAAATTATTTTGTTTGCTTTGTTCAAGGTGTTGATTAACATGGTGCAAATTATTACTGTCTTCAATATAAGTACGCATCTACGGCTGTTTATGGTTGTTTTCTACTTTGTTTATTATTCTGTGACCATCAGTATCTCTGAGAGATAGCTGATCTCTGTAATAAAATGGAGTTCAAATTCAGTCTTCAAGCAGTAGGAATTTTTGAGCTTCCTCATTGGTGTTTTCACTGAAGAAAAGACTGCAGGTATCTTTTTTTTGTCTTCCTGTTGCCTAGTTGTTACATATACCTATTGTGGCTGGCTCTGAGTTGCATGCACCCTAGCCAGGAAGTGCCTCTTGTTTAGCAGGTAGCGTGCATGAGAGTACTTCAGGAACACAGAGAGGTGGTGGCATAGGTAAACCCTAGGTAATTTGGCCAGTAGTAGTGTTGTGGAGGAAGAGAGCACGTGGGTTGCATGAAAGAGGATTTCGAGCTAATACTGAGTGTTGGATACATGAATAAAAAGAGAGTATAATAAATCTATAGGTGTAAGGTGTCATACAGACTGCTAGACGCTGATTTGCAGATCTGTTAAGATTGTTAAATATCTTCTACCCCACAGTCCTCTGGGACATAATGGACACAGGTCCTGCAGTAAAATTGACATGGAACTGATGCACAAGCCCCTGTGTGGTAGGAGAAATGTATGTGACCTTTGGGTTTCATCTCAGTGTCATACATTACATATTTGGTAGTTCACGCTCTCCCTGCTCTTCTCTAGCAACAACACATAGTGTAGGCTTAGGAGAAAAATCTTTGTCTATTTAGTTGTAAGGTTGTTTTTTCCTCCAGATGTAGTCAGTGAATGTGCACAGAAGTGAACTTGCATTGCCAAAATAAGGTGAAATTTGCTTATAGCCTCAGACTTTCACTGAGGTTCGTCATCAATAATTTTAACCTTAGATTTTGAGGTTTCGTTTAATTCTTTGTGATTACTTTTTCTTTTTTCTTTTTTCTTTTTTTTTTTTTTTAAAGTTGTGTTGTGGTCCTGGTTTTGCTGGGATTGCATTGTAGAATTCCTTTTTCATGTTTCCCTTCTCTTCTCCTGTGTGATGGTGACCCATGTCAGGTCCTGAGGCTTCTTACTCTTTTGTTGTGTTTTCATTGGCATATGGCCAGTGACTGCTGCTCGTGAGCCAAGTATAACTTTGATTGTTTTATTATCATTATTCTTATTCTTGTTACAATTATTTGCATTATTATTATTATTTAAGTTTCGTTTTCTTTAGTTATTAAATAGTCTTTATCTCAACTGATGAGTTCTTTACTTTTAATCTCCCAATTCTCTCCCCCATCCCACTGGGAAGGAGGAGGGTGAGCGAGTGTACTTTGTGGTGTTTAGCTGCTTGCCCAGTTAAACCGCGACACTCAGTTGGCAATTAAGCATCACACAGCCACTGGCTTACTCCCCTGCAGTGGGATGGAGGAGAGAATCCAAAGAGTAAAAGTGAGAAAACTCATGGGTTGAGTTAAAAACAGTTTAACAGGTAAAGCAAAAGCTGCACATGCAAGCAAAGCAAAATAAGGAATTCATTCACTGTTTCCCATTGGCAGGCAGGTGTACAGCTACCCCTAGGAAAGCAGGGGTCCATCATGTGTAATGGTTACTTGAGAAGACGAATGCCATCACTCCAGTGCCCTGCACTGTTCCCTCTTGCTGCTTCTTCACCCAGCCTTATACACTGAGCATGACAACATATGGTATGGAATATCTCTTTGGTCAGTTGGGGTCAGCTGTCTCAGCTGTGTCCCCTCCCAAATTCTTGTGCACCCCCAGCCTACTTGCTGGTGGGCTGGTGTGAGAAGCAGAAAAGGCTGTGTAAGCACTGCTCAGCAATAACAAAAATATCCCTGTGTTATCAACACTGTTTTTGGCACAAATCCACAGCATAGCCTCAGAAGAGCTGTTATGAACAAATTAACTCTATCCCAGCCAAAACCAGCACAAATTGAAAGCACTTTCTAGGTGGGAGCTAGGTCTCCACAACGTTGCCTGTCTTCTCTATGCCTTGTGCACCACCTAGTGGATTTTTTAAATATCCCCCCAAAGATTCATCCTTCACACATCCATGAAAAGCAGCATTTGCTTGCTTCCAGAAAGATCACTCACAACCCTAACTGATACTTGGAGGGTTTTCCTAATAGAGACTTCTGTCAAGGAGACTGTAGATCAAGTTTTACAAAACAAACAAGCACAAATTCTCGCTGTGTCATATATTTCTGCTTGAAATAGGTTCTCCTTCCTTATCCGTCTGATGATAGTCAACAGGCCACCTGAAATTGGTGCTGTGTGTGTCTGTCAACAACATGAAATGTATGTCTTTACTAAGGTGTGAGTGATCCAGACTTATGCCTTTATTTTGAAGGCAGTGGTTAGAGGGGATCTTTTAGATGGAGCTAGGTGTACATGAATACAAGCAAACCAGCAATATACGTTTGCATCTATGATTAAGACTCAAGTTCTTCTTCATGAACCAGGAAATTTGTCTGATGAACTAGAAATTTATAAAAGTGGTGACAGTTTAAGCCAGTTTAGTGGGAAGAAGGAGGTGAGGAGTTGTATTGGGTTTGGCAGAGGTGGAGTTAATTTTCCCCATAGCAGCCCTCACAGTGCTGTGCTTTGTATTGGTAGCTAGAAAGGTGTTGCTAACATATCAGTGTTTTGGCTACTGCTGAGCAGTGCTCACACAGCATCAAGGGTGTCTCTCCACCATTTCCCTCCTGGGGGTGGGCAAGATCTTGGGAGGGGACATAGCCAGTACAGCTGACCCAGCCTGACCAAAGGGATATGCCATATCATATGATGGCTGATCAGCAATAAAAGCTAAGAGAAAGGAGGAGGAAGGGGTGGCATTCATTATTTATGTTTTTCTTCTGGAGCAACCACTATGATGCTGAAGCCCTGCTTCCTGGGAAGGAGACAACATTGTCTGCTGATGGGAAGTAGATTATAAAATCTTTTGGTTTCTTTTGCTGCCATGCATGGCCCTTTGCTTTGCTTTACTAAACTGCCTTTATCTTGACCCATGAGTCTTTTTACCATCTTATTTTCTCCCTCCATCCTGTTCTGCTGAGGAGGGGAGTGATAGAGGGGCCCAGTGGGCACCTGGCGTCCAGCCCAGGTTAATCCACCACAGGAGGGCAGGTAGAAGTGGATGTACTATTGACTACACCTCATTTGCTAGGCAAGCTTAAGGTGAACTCTGCTGTTTGAGATCATGATAACAGCTGTATTTTGAAAGAGATGAGATGGGCCTGTTTTTTTCAGGAGTTTATCTGCTTTTCTGTTCATTTATAATTTATGGCATTCTAGTTTGTGTAAAATATCTGGAAAAAATAGCCACTTATTCAGTAATAAGCAATATTCGGTCACAGTAACCCCATGCAGCGCTACAGGCTTGGGGAAGAGTGTCTAGACAGCTGCCAAGCAGAAAAGGACCTCGGGGTGTTGATTGACAGCCAACTGAACATGAGCCAGCAATGTGTCCAGGTGGCCAAGAAGGCCAACAACATCCTGGCCTGCATCAGAAATAGTGTGGCCAGCAGGATAAGGGAAGTGATTGTGCCCCTGTACTCGGCACTAGTGAGGCCGCATGTTGAATACTGTGTTCAGTTTTGGGGCTCTCACTACAAGAAGGACATTGAGGCACTGGAGCATGTCCTGAGAAGGACAATGAAGCTGGTGAAGGGTCTGGAGAATGAGTGTTATGAGGAGCAGCTGAGGGAGCTAGGGTTGTTTAGCCTGGAGAAGATAAGGCTGAAGGGAGAACTTATCACTCTGCAACTACCTGAAAGAAGGTTGTAGAGAGGTGGGTGTTGGTCTCTTCTTCCATGTAAACAGTGACAGGACAAGAGGAGATGGCCTCAAGTTGTGCCAGGAGAGGTTTAGATTGGATATTAGGAAAAATTTCTTTACTGAAAGAGTGGTCAAACACTGGAACAAGCTGCCCAGGGAGGTGGTGGAGTCACCATCCTTGGAGATGTTCAAGAAACGCATGGATGTGGCACTTCAGGACATGACGTAGTGGGCATGGTGGTGTTAGGTTGATGGTTGGACTCCATGGTCTTAAAGGTCTCTTCCAACCTTAATGATTGTGTAATTAAGGGCTCTTACATGGTCTGCCTTCTAGTGGATCTGCAGAGGAGTAAAAATTTGGGCTAAAATGGAATTTCAAAGGACAATCTGATATTATTTCTAAAAAGAATTGGTAACACCACTTGGTCTAAAGTTATTTCAGTAATATGTTTAAATGAGGTTAAGCTATGGCCCAAGAGAAGAGAGACAAGAAACTGAGAAGACCAGAATGAGACACAGCTCAGCATGAAAGACATTGTCAAGTGCTCTTCATGAGGTTGATGAGAAAATGAGAAGGTGATAATGAGCACAGATTGCACATGGGATGAAATGCTGCGGTCCTGCTTTAAGGCAGACAAGATTTACTTCAGTAAAAAATTACATCCTTCAGGATGTCTGTGTCATGGCAATTAGCTAAAATGGGATCTCAAAATTAACACACAATATCATTTCATGCTTGTGACAGTGCCTTGGAACAGAGACAGAATTTCAAATAATGGGAAACATTTTATACCAGTTTTTAATATATTTATTTTTATATATTTCTTGATATATTATACTTACAGTAAAAGATATATTTAAATTTAAATATTAAGTATATTTGTAAATTTTATATTTTTATACTGCATCTGGTCCAGTGACTCCAGCATGTGGAACCTACATAGATACTGATTGGATAGGTAGCAATGTATGACTACAAGAATCTTTTCCACTAAGTAATTTATAAGAAATGTTCCTTTAAAAAAGTTTGCTTTGAAATAAAAGTTCAAAATAGTAGTACTAAAATAGTAGTACTAAAACCACCAAAATACTACTGAAAGGAAACTTAAAAATATTAATTTAATTTATCTGGAGAAATGAACAAAAGTGGTAGCCAGAATGTTTTTAAGTCACGGAGCTTTAATTTTTACCAAGAATTAGCAGTCATACATATACCACAAAAGTTGAACAATTCCATGCTAGCCAATTTCTGTTCTGCATACAAAATTCTTCTGGTATTAGAGTGTTCATAGAACTCAAGTAAAAATGGGATTAAAACCTTTGTTTATTTTCTATAGTATCATCTAGTATCAGGGATTGTTACAGAAAAAAATCTTCTTATTGCCACAGTAATGATATAACAGGTTTTTGTTATCATTCCAATGAGGAAGTAAAACCGATACTGCAGTTGCCTCACTTACCTGCCTTCAAGAGGGAAGTCACTCTTGCGCTAGCTGGAGGCAATATCTACCAGATTCATTGCAGCAGTCTCCATTGACTATTCTTTTCTGCTATCTCTGCCACTCCTTATACTCCTGCCTTTATTCCTGAAATCCCCTGCAGCCCTTCAGCCCTTAAGTGACCCACTGGATGCTTGTGTAATCTCTTGAGTTCACAGTTTTGGAAATAAACTGATGTAGACGTGGTTTCAACTTCCGGTTGGAATGCAAACCAGAGTAGTAAATTTCAATGAGCCTGGGTTATTTTACATTATTAATAAAGCAGTGCAGTGAGTTAAATAGGAAGCTGAGGAAATGGAAAAAAGTTAACTAGAAGACCAAGTTTTATGAGTCCCCTGGACTCAGATTTGGCAGAGGTACTTTTTTTTTTTGTTATTGCTTTTTCCCTCTGTGTTTCTCCATTCAATCCTGGCTGTGGTAGAACACCCAGTAGAACCAGGAGAAATCAGTCTGCATATGGACATGAGAGCAGGAGACCTAACTGATGCTGATGTGAGTGGCCAGCTCTGAAAGCTCAGAGCAGAGAGCCAGCAAGGCTTAGGTGGCGCTCTGTGAGTCCCATCTCAATATCTCTACGTGTACAACCTTTGTGTAGTTACTGCAACAGTAGCTACACGTACAGAAAAGCTAGCCCAAATAATTGTATTCCTAGAGTAAAGAGAACACATCCTGGCAGAATTATTATTTTTTTCTTTTAGTTTAAAGTCATGATGTGTAAGTGGCAAGTAGGGTTGAATGAGCATTTCTAAAGGCTTGACAGGAAAACAATAAAAAATCCTCAACTCTTTTGAAAATGCAGACATAAGTGTCCTATGTTCTCATAGGGCAGAAGGGTACTACGTCTCCTTCCTTAAGGGCTTTTTGAATGGAAAGATTATCTTGACTTTTTACCTTTAGTAATCCTTAAATTTCTGCTGCTTTAGTTTTTTTACAGTTTCAGTAACCGTATCTGCTCAGAGACAAAAGGAGCTTTATCTGGCAGTCATACTACAAAAAGTATATGGTCACTATGCAGGAAGAAAAGCTGCCTTAGGACACCATTGTATTAGACTTCACCTGGAAGGCATTTCCAAAGAAGGTTGTCTAGTGTGTGAGCACAGAGAACACCACTTCCAGTTCGGGAAGAATTGGAAAAGAGACAGTGTAGGTGTACGCTGTTTAGTTATGTTTCCTTGTAGTTGCTACTTCAGTACTTCTAAATATCTAGAGCAGCGCATGTTCCATGTTATTATGACATTATGAGTTTAATTAAATAACTTCAGTCTTCTGTTTCTTGAAAAATCATGGTATTATTTCTACTGGGAAGCTGAAGAATACTGTTATTTATGAATAAAAGGTCCATGTTTGCTTTTGAATGTAACGTCCTTAAAAGAATGTTCCTGTAGCAAATGCCTTTCCTTGCAAGTAAAACATTTTCACCACCACTCAGAGAAGGTGAGAGAAGTAACTCAGGCTTTTGAAATTGAGAACCAGCCTCTGCAGTGTAGCTAGGTGGGAAGCAATTGTTTCATTCTTGACAGATCTCATTTGGTGGATTGCTATCACCACGGTTACTGAAGGATCATACTAGAGGTCTCAAACTGTTAATGATCAGCTTTACTCATTATTAAAACTAGGAAAACAAATGGTAAAGAAGAAATATATTCTGCTCGGAAACAGAGAGCTGGTTGTTCAGAGAGTGTTCTGATGTAATTTATACATTTATTAGCAATTTGCTTAACATCTAAACTGTAAAATAACTGCTGGTAAAAAAGTTTATCGGCAAATACCATTTACTTCAAGAAATCCAAGAATGGTTGTAGTAACACATTTATTGATCACTTTACCAACTAAAGATATAATTTTATACAGTCAGTCAACAGCAGTAACATACTTTATGAGAAGCTATGCTTTAAAAAATAGTGTTTACAATATGGATTTCACTACAACTTTTCAAGCCAAGCTTTTACAGTGCTAATCAAACAACTGCTGTACTTGAACTTTTTCCCTAAAACATCAACAATAATGTTGTAGACAAAGTAGCTTTTCCATTGTTAATGTGGGTTTAGAATTTAACAAGACAACTTTAAAAGGTTTAAAACATCCATAACATTGTCATTACTTTAACATTCACACCAATAAAGTGATACATTTAATACTTTCTAGCATTAATAAACAGTGTAAAAATATATTGCATATATATATATATATATAAATTTGTTTCCTTTTCCTGAAAAAACCTAGTACAAACTAGTAGTATATGATCCCCCCTTCAAGTTTCTTTTACTTATTTTAAAGATTGAATAGTAGTAGTTTTAAATTAACAGACACAAAGACATGGAAATAGAGAATCACTGTTGTGCTCCCCCATAACCTCTTGTTATGGTTACTAAGCATATTAACCCCTTGGTAGTGGTGGTTCCATTTTTGCTAACACCAGTTAGAATTTTGGCACTGACTGCAGTGGGGATAAGATTTTGCCCAATGTGCTTTGCACTTGATGGTGCCTGGCCCCCTTCAAGTGGTTAAAAATCTTTGCTTAGCATACGTTCATCTATTATAGTCAAGATTAAGAAATGCTATGCTCAAGTTGTTCATCTGCAATAATGAAAAAAAAGGTTCAGTGTTAAATTAGTGAGGAAAAAAGTAAACTTGTAAGGTCAAATGATCATGTAAAATTTTTACCGTGTTGAAAATTTCACAGTGAACTCAGTAGGCTAGTACAGCTGAATGTTAATGCTTGCAATGCCTGCAATTATAGTATTGCAGGTAAATATTAGCACACAGCAGCTTCCTGGTTTTCTGGACCAAGATGAAAGACAAATGAAAATCAGAATAAGAAATAGTAAGTCAATGAAGGTTTTCATCATGCTGTACAGTGCTCCAAAGACTATGCCAAGACCTATCTCTGTATCAGGACTACTTAATGATTACATTTTCATTTTTGCTCTAGGTAATCACAGACAAAAGAGTTTTGCCTCTACACTTTATGACCAGGTCCTGACAGCATGCACATCCAGATTTGTGCAAATAAAGAATCAAAGCATCCAAACCAAATTAGAAATGGATGTTGGAACAGCACGGACGGAAAAACATGCTAGCAAAGGAATAAAGCATAATGTGGATAAATAAATGGTTCATGACTGAAGAAAACCAACCTCAAACATTCAAAAATTATATTTCTGTATAAATATATATTTCTTCTGTAATATTTAAATCTGTGAAACATAAAACCTTGCCAAGAATAAACTTCAATATACTTATCCAACATTGACCATTTCTCTGCTTTACAGAATGTAAAGACAAATTACTTTGTATCATAAGCATTATACAAAATATTTTCCCTGCTGAAATAGTTTGCCAAAGCTGATAAATTTTGAACCCAGCACAAAGATAAACACAAACACACTTCTGTTGCATCCTATAACTTGTTTTTGTCTATGATCTTGCCATTTTATACACTACAGTGCTAACAAAAGTAGTTTGCCAACAGAATTTTATACAGGACATCAGAGTTTGCAGGTTAACAGACCTTACAAAAAGCCTTTGTACAGAGCTAGGATGTATTTAGCATGAATATTTCAGACAAACAGCATTTGAGTTGCATTAATATAATCCTATTTAACAGAGCCCAGGCTGCATTATTTCACATTATTTAATTACTTTGTCTAAAAATAGCATTTGAGCAAATGCAAGCATACAGAAACTCATCTGATGTAAACTGGAGCTTAAAATAATTCACCATTGTGAGGATACAGATTGCCATCTTTGTTCTTATTTTATTGATCATCCATAACATAGCTCATGATCAAAATGTAAAGATGAATGAAGTATGAGTCTATTTTTAAGGCTATATTTTTAATTAACTTGAATGTCACTTTATTCACGTTTGTGATCTGTTCTGAAAAATGTGTAAATAGAAAAATTTTGAATAAAGAGTAAGGGCAAATTCTCATGAGCGTTATCTTTAAGACCTTTACAAATGCTTACATCAAAACTCACTTTGTACAGTGCCATAAGCTTTACAGTAACTCACAAAAAGAGATGCTGTATAACTATATTTGAGACTTAATTCATTGGCTGTTTGCCTGCAATGGAATATGGCAGATGCTTAACATTTTTCCAAATTAGGTTGGTCAGTTGGGCATCTCAATGTCAACTTCCAAATGTAAGGTAAAAAAAAAACCAACAAAAGAAGCCACTTCTGTAGTCTTGCCACTCATGTATATACATATGCCCCAAAGCAGTACATGATTATGAAAGAGAATTTATTTTTAAAATGATCATTTCAGATTACCAATATTGCAAATGTCTGTCAAGAATACCCAGCCAATAGGTATAGTTTTTTTTCCCTTCTAGTTATTGTCTTGCTCTTGCCAAACTCGGACTCTAGCTGGAGTGGACAATCAACTAGGTTGAATGAAAGGAGTCAAATCAAACATTTTCTGACAACAAAGTAAAGACTTATATCTTAAACTTGTTTTGAAATCCACCTTCTCCATATTTTGAAGCAATATAGCCAAGGCAATATACTGAAAAACATGAAAAATACCAAATATATTACAGTTATTTCTCCCTGCAAAAACAAATTACTTGGACAATTAAGACGTGGAGGTTCTGTCTGATATTCTTTAGCTTCCTGAAGCACCATTCGTAGCTGGGACATCTTTCAAAGCATTGTTTTTGAGTTTAATGAGCAAACATGAATGCAACTAAAGGCCTCTCACTAGTTTTAGGATTCTGAAGACTTAAAAATAACATCTCAGTCCATCATTTCCAGTTTATATTAGGTAAGCCAAATATATCTGTGCACTTGGGTGCACAAAATGAGTAACTAAATGTCCAAATGCTATTCTGTGGGCAAACACTCCAAATACAGGAGGTATACATGTATCAAGTTGAGGCACTCCAGACTGTGACACCTTCACACGAGTTTGAGATCTGTCATTATGCTTCAGGTATTTAATTTTACAAAGGTCTATGCAGGACTAAGTCCACAGGCATCGTACGACAGTCCTGTTTCCTGTTCCCATCTCCATATACCATGACTTTGTATTTGCTAACTGATGATGAACGACTACCTGTATACATAGTGAGTGTCCACTTGCTTCAAAAAGTCAGGGCAGAGGAAAATATAGGGCCCATTCAAGGCCCATTTTAAATGGTTTCTTGAGAGCACTCTGAGGAAATCTTGCTTTCACCTTGACTCTCTCTCTCCGACTTTCTTCCTATGGAGCAACTCTCCTTCTCACACCAAGTCTACATTAGAATTGCTGAAGAGTGATTTCCCCCAGAAACAGGAATAGGGAAGACGTAAAAAAATATGAAAGCCTGCTTAGATCTTTACCTTCATGCTGTGGAGGGAGAATGGCAGTGTCACCAACTGGCCAAACTGAACAGCATTGGCTGCAGGGCTAGAGTTTGGCCCTAATAAGATTTAAAGTTTGGATCAACATTTATGTGGTTTAATTACTTAGCTGGATCCAAAGAGTATGTGTATGCTCACACAAACCTGTACAAGTCTTATGTATTATATTACTTATTACCAACTCACAGACTAGCCAAGAACCTAACATCCACACCACAAACAATGTACACAAAGGTGTAGTTATTTTGGCACACACACGGGGCTAACAGTAAGTTAAGAGGATGCATCCTAGTGCAACACATTATGTTTGCTTTATCATAAAGGTAAAAGTTTCTTGGCCAGTGCAAACAGAGAATTCTCATTCATGGATGACAGACGCATGCCCCCAGAACACATGCATCACTGAAAGGCAGGGTTATGTTTTGAATATCATACATGCAGGCACAAAGAATTAAAATTTATTTTATAACTATGACAAGCCTTAAGGAAAAAAACTATCAATTACAACTTCAAAGTTTTGGTTTTGGAGAAAGATACACAAGGATTTTATCTACAGATGGTTACAGATGGCTGGGATAGCTATCACTTGAAAGACAAACCCATAGCAATCATTTGCCTTTTAGTTCTGGCCAATTCCAGCTACCATCAAAAATATGAATTGAGCCAACAGAGGGAAAACATGGGTGATTGAAATGCTAATTCATGAACAAAGATTTCTATCATGCCAAAAAGTCATTAGAAAAATTTTTAATTTTGGCAAGGTCAGTAAAATACATGGAAAATATCATACTTCAATCCAAAATATCTTTGAAGGACAATCTCTGTGCTGATGAAAAACCCAAGTTATGACTGGTTTTGAAATCTTCGGCCATGGCCCAGTGTTCAACATTTCCTTTGGGATTCCAAATATTTGATTACAATTAATGACAACTGTTCACATAGGACTGCTGAGACAATGTGTGGCTTTTGATGTCTGCTTCTCAGTAACACTATTATGATAGCTTTGATAGCCACAAAAAGCAGGACAGTAAATTTTGCTTCTGGTATTTCCATATTGATAAGATTGTTGCCAAACTCTCAACAAGTAACTAAAGCACATGGAATGACTAGAGGAAATTAGTAAGTAAGCACTAGTAAGAAAACCCGTTTGATTTCTACTTATTTCATTTAAAAACTAGGTTTTAGAAAATTTTTTGTAAGGACTATCCTTTTGCCTCATGATTTTTATTTCTTCTTCTCAGTCTTGCAAAGGCTTTGATGGTGAGGTTAAGCCTCAGTGGAGGCTCAGGTAAGTTTGTGTATATCCTGGCTTGAATTGTAGAATTCCATGTTCTGTCCAGCAGTTGGTATTATAGCTTTAGCTGGGATAGAGTTATTTCCTCATAGTTTTTTGGATTAATGCTAAGAAAAATGTTGATAGTGCACAGAAGTTTTGCTTGTTGCCAAGTAATGTTTAACTCAAGGACTGTTTTTCAATTTTCACCTGCACCTGCACTCCACCTTTCTTTTGGTTTGGGTTTTTTTGGTTTTTGTTTGGTTTGCCTTTTCCCCCTTCTCTCTGCATAAGAGGATGAGGTGGGAACAAAAGTGCAGGGTTTTCTGGGACAGATGATCTGGGTGTGATCCAAGCTAATCAACAGAATGTAACCCATACCATAAACGTCAAAAGGGAGTTTGTTGGGGACACCCTTCTTCTTTGGATAGCTGCTGTCCCTATAGGCCTCATCTGCCACTCAGTTCCCCACTCACACTTAGTGACCATCACATTTTCACTGGAGCTGTTCCCAGTGACGCTGGGAACTCACAACCAGCATCTGCTGCTAGGAGCTGAGTATAATTTTGATCGCTTTATTATTCTTGTTCCTATTTTTATTACACTTCATCATTATTATTATTGTTTCAGTTTTGTTTATTTTCATCTTCAAACTTGTTTTTATCTCAAGCCAGGAGTTTTGGTTTTCTCACTTTCACTCTTCTGATTCTCTCCCCCACTCCACTGAGGAGCAGGGGGGAGTGAGCAAGAAGCTGTGTGGTGTTTAGCTGCTTGCTGGGCTAAACCACGACAGTGTACTGGCATAGTATTTAAGGGTTCCATTTTAAATTAATATTGTAATTTGGATTTGTTCTTTAAGGCAATTATTGCTAAAAGCTACCTGAACTTTCTGATCACATTTCTTTTTATAGCATGTTCAGTGGTAATGAAAGCAAATATAATTAGGAACAAGAGGGTTTTATAGAAGATGTCACACAGAAGAGTGCTGCAGCATAAAAGATGTTGAAAATCAGACTGGAATGTTAGATGGAATGAGTTGAGATGTCCAAAAAAAGGAGATGACTGTAAACCTTATTAGATACCCATGCCCTTACTTCAGATATGACATTTGTTTACAGTCTGGAGTATGGTGCACAGGAAGAGCATATGCTCTACAACACTTCAAGGGTTGAAAATGGGTCACCTCCTGAGCTATCCCTTCCCCTCATCTCTGAGGTACCATCTGTACTTGCTGTCCTGAGAACTGAGAGAACGGCAGATAAACAAGAAAATGTACTTTGCCTCATTCCCAAGCAGGCCTGGAATTTATAGCTAACATTCAAGCTAGTATTTAGGCTTTTAAACTCCTACAGATATTAGTGGAAAAATAAGAGCGCAAGTAGGTGGCTGAACACCTAATACACAGCTGCACAAGGTGCTTTCATTCATAGCCCTTATCTTTCACACCAAAGGTAGTAAAAGGGAAAAATCTTTCCAAGGTACCATCTCTCCAATCACAACTTTCCTTTGTCATTGTCGTATCAGAATGACTTCTTTTCATGCATCTGTTTGAGTTTTAAAACTAAGAACTGTAGAAATGAAAGAAACAAAGAAGTGCGTTCCTCAAAATGAAATACTGCTATCTGAAGCATCTTCTCAGGCCCGGATCCAAAGCTTGCTACACCATCAAAAGTATTTCAAAGATCTTTACACTGGGTTCACACAAAGGGCTTTGGTTCATGGCAGAGATTTTATACTGTACAAGTAATGCAAAGTAAACTCTGGCAGAATCCCAGCTAGTCCCATCAGCCTCTTCTAAGCAAACAGAGTAGCTCAATTTTTAGTCAAAGTCAACTTGGATCTGTCCACATCCTCAATTCCTTTACATGCCTTCTGTCTTAGGAGTGTGCTGGTCTCTCTCACACTGTGAGCTAGCAACATAAAACCTAATTGTACCTTAAAACCTTCCTAACCAATCATTCTTCCTGTGCAGTGACAGCCTGGCATTACTGGTGCTCAGTATTTGAGAAAGCCTGTCTCTTGTGTACCCTCAGTTAAATATCACTGGATGTGCCAGACAAGGCAGCTAGCTAACAACAGCCAGATCAACAGTGTGCTGAAAGAGCTCTGCAGTAGACTGGACTTCACCTTTCATTCAGTCCAGACCTTTTAAGTTACCAGCGAGTTATGATTAAAGTCTTAAAGTTAACAGGAAGAAAACGGACACTGGTTTTGCCTGTAACTTAGCTGAAGGTTTTACCAAGGGTTAGAAGCTTAGACTTTTTATGCATAAAAAACAGGACTATCCTGGAACCTTCCACAGGTGCACAGGCACCAGAGATGTATAACAGTTGGACAGTTCACTACCATGCTGGAATAATTTGGCCACTGTTGGTATCACAGTATGCTATTCTCTGTCTCAGAGTGTGACAGGTCACCAGTGCAACACAGCAGTGGATAATCCTTCATTCCATGGAAATTCTTCTTCAAGAACAACGGGTAACTCCTGGAAAGGCTTCACTAAGCTGAATGTTTCTCATCCTGAGCATCCTTACATACATCAGAACTCTTCCCAGGTAACCAGAGCCAACCATGGGAAAAGCCATTTAAATCTTTACAAGAACACGTGCTGAGTTTTGGCAAACTTCCCTCCCTCTTCAAAACAAAACCCAAAATAAATTATAAACAAACAATAAAATCTCCAAGTCCACAAGGAAGTCCTTGCCTTTGTTTGCTATTGTTGTTTTGGTTTCAGGCTGATGTAGGGGCTCAAAGGGTCATTGGAGGCAAAGTTACAAGAAAAGCTACCGTTCAATGTCAGAAAAGCAAAATATGAACATTATAAGGGCTGAAAACCAGTGCTGTGTTTCTGGAAGTTGGCCAAATACAGACTGTTGACCTGCACGGCACATGACGGCACACAGCGCTCACTAAATTTTATGTGCTCTGAGTGGGATGCTTATATGAATGAAGGGAGAGCAATACATCTGTCAACATTTATTCAGAGTTGAACATGAAAATCAGTGCATGAGATCTTTTTGAAAGAAAGCAAAGCAGAACTGCTAGCAGCTGCTTTTGAATACTGAAAATCTTATCTTCCATAATTTTAGAGAAGCAGAGTACTACATTAGGGTACTTGTTCAGCTCTTGTGGAAAATTGCACCAGCCTTTTACCTCTTTTGTAAGCAATACAAAAACAAGTTATTTTTACTCCTATTAAGCTGTTCTGGCATTCTGGGCCCCAGGCAGGTCACACTCAGCTGCCTGTACCTTAAGCCTGTGAAACTGGTTCTCCTTCTATAGCAGTGGAAAGCCATTCCCACTACTCCCAAGTCAGGCAGCAAAAGTGAACAGAGAATCAGATCCCTTGGCTTCAAACAAATCTAACAAAAGGTAGCCCAGTTATAATACTGTATTTCTGTGGGAAAATTGCACCTAATTAATGGATATTAATTGTAAATGTCCTTATTCCAAGGGGCTGCCAACTTTCCTTGCATATGTTATAGCTTAAAGGGAATATGTGCCAATGTATGTGCATTATCACATTCACTTAATAGCAATCTGATTGGCAGTGTTTAGTCATAATCAATATTTTAAAGCATTATTAGCTTAATGCCCCCTTCATTTCAGATGTGAGTAATGTCTTGTTCCTCATCTCTCAGGTTAGTACAATAGCTCTATCCAAATCCAGCCAGTGAGAACCATGCTACAGTACAGACAGTAACAAGCGCAAAGTATAGACAGGAGGAAAGTAAGGGCTGGTATTTTCCACATCTTTCTGTTGACGTAAAAACTTTAGAACCTATATTGTCCTACAAATAGCTTTTTTTCAGTTTTTCATGAGTCACTTATGACATTTATAGGCTTGCACCTTGTATATTATAACCACTTACTCCCCAGTAGTATATTGTTGAATGTTTTAAGGAAAGTGCCAGATCCCATATAAGACATTTTAAAAAAGCCCTCAAACAGTAGTCAAATCAAACTGCATAAATAAGGGGATATTCTTCAGAAAGACTGCTATGCAAGACCCTCTTTTCAAAAGGTTCTCTTCGACATCCTCAGGGTAACTGGACATTTAGGAATGTTTGAGATCTTTTGCTTGAATTGACACAGTGTAGTATAACTGCTTTTGAATTTGTTGGGTTTTTTTATTAAGCTCAAAAAATAATGTATTTTTGTACCAATATACTTATTTTTGCCAATATACGCATGAGGAATGTAATGAAGTGGCGTTGTTCTGCAAGTAGCTCAGCAGATGTTGAAATCAGTTCCAGTTCCTGAAAACAACTTCTTGACAACATAGTCTTAGCATTCACAATAACCAAAACATGTGGGATTCATCTACCTCTTTCTTACAAATATTTCTTTCCCCCTCTCTTTCTCCCTCTGTATTGTAAACCCTCAGCCTTACTTGCTTCCTTGTACTTTATGATCGTATGTGCCTGCGTGCTTATAGCCAGATACATATCCTGAAGTATCCACCAGATCTTCTCGGCCAGCTTTGCCTTTTCCTTTCCCACTGGGATCAAACCTCTCTTTGTGAGAACCCGTGAATTTTGATGTATCTGTAAGGCGTGATACAGTTGGAGATGAAATGGCTTTCTATGAGAAGAAAGAACAGAAACAAAAAAGCCCACATTAGAAATCACTTATTCATAATACAGATATTTGTACATTTAAATCTTGGCTAATGATGGAGACTACTCACTTTCAGCAAAAGGATACAAAAAATGTTTGTTTCTTGCCATTACGTACAGTGACAATAATCATATAGACAAGACCAAAATAGTGCAAATTGTGTCAAAAACTTTTGGAAGAGACTTTCAGTACAGGATACTTCTGATTAATAATCAAGTTCTAAGCACCAAAGTTATGAAGAAGTCATAGGGAACAGCCTTGTTCAAAATCCATAACGTCAACATTCAAGCATAAAGCCTTGAGCCAATACAGAAAATGCAAAACCAATACAGCTAGAATTCATTGCTTCAAGAGACAAATTTATTCTAAGCTCTCGAATTCATGATGGAGGTAACAAACTAAAAGGACTGAAAGTTATTTTCAATGACAGAAAATCAGCAGACTAAGAAATGGCACTGAGCAAAGACCTTCCTCTACATTGCTTCTACTGAGTCATATCAGGCTACTTAAAAATCAGAGTTTTGCTGTCATTGAGAAAAAAAGAAAATTTGACTACACAAACAGAAAGAAAAAGTTATTTCACAGAACAATACAGAAACATGTTAACCTGTGTGCTTGGACTGGGAACGGTCATTTTGATCCTTAAGGTTACATTTTAAAATCAGAAGAGAAAGGGCACTAAAGGAGAAGGGAACACACAGAACGTTTTTGTGTACTAGTGGAAATAGAGCTAAGATGAACAAAGACTGATTAAATTTGGGTATCTTTCTTATGTGCATTTTAGAGACAAGTGACATGGGCTTCATTGTAGTGAAGCAAATGCTCTGGGAAACTTTCTTCAAAAACCTCATTCCCTCTCTATCCATCCTTAGCCTAAACAAGTGCTCATTAATAACACCTAAAAAACAGACTTTTGAAGTAACCCATAGGTCTTCCATAGGACATCAGATACCTTTTAATACTGAACAGTAAAAGATTAGATACTTGGAAAAGATACTTGAATCTGTACCAAGACAGTTGGAATCCATGAGACTGTGAGTGAATGCCATGGAAGTCACATGTCCTCCACATCGTTTAAATAAAAGCTGTTTTGAGGGACTTTGTCCACATATATAACTAATTAATGAGAATCTCAGGTTGCGAACTTCTGCTCTTCTCCCTCCAAATATATCCAACATGTGACACAGACAGCCCTGCCTGCCCTGCAGTGCTACTTTCACACAAGGCCCTGATGAGAAAAGGTGCTGTGCTGGTGTGAGTTCCATCACTACCTGAAAGAAAATGATCACTGGAGCATTCATTTCTCAAACCAGCATTACTCAATGACTTCTAGGGACTTTTGCCTTGGAGTCTCAGAGTACTATGAACAGAAGTGATTCTTTTTCTCTATTGAAAAACAGAAATTAAGACAATGCTTAGGAAGGTGTATTGCTCGTTAATACGTAGTTTTCTTGTCCACATTGGCCTGCTAGCACCTTATAATGAGAAAAACTGTATTCACAGTAGACCTGGTAACAAAAAAATACACTCTGTGATCAATAATTGTGTTAGCAGCCCAGCTAGATAAAATGAAAATGCAATAAAAATGTGTAAGCTAAGACATCAAAGGCAGCAAAGTAAAAACTCCCAGCCTAGTGCCCAGCTGAGAATTTATTTTTTTTATTCTCAGGGTATTAGTAAATTGAACAGGTTGTACACAGAGTCACACAACAGAACCAAAGGATTGTCTGGCCACTGGAAATTACTCTGACAACTAGGGGAAAACAAAGACCTGCATTTCTGTAAGAGTGCACAAACTGTTAGCTTCACCCTAGGCACTAGGAATTCTGTGCTATTTTAAGTCTTGCTTGTGAATCACTGTTTTGTTTGGCAGGTGAAGGGAAACATGGAGGCTTGTACCTTGAACAAAAATTCTGGCACAAACCAGTAGGAATAGGCTTTCATATGGTGTGGTGTTTCCTGTCATTCAGTGTTCATGAGTAAGAATCCAGCCATGACTTGAAGACAAACTGTCAGACTGCTTGACTGAACAAAGCCATCCACCAACCACCATTGCGAACCATGAAACACCTATAGTAGTGGGCAGTAGATCTGTCTCGCCTAATTTCATTTTCATTTTAAAACCCCTGCAGGTCATAACAGCTGCAGAAGGATACTAATAAAGGCTGACTGTAGGATAGAATACATGTGGGAAAGTTTCTTATGCTTGTTTAAGTTATTACTAGATCATTCTCCCTCCAAAAGAACGTATGATGCTTCTTACTAAAGGCATTTTCTTAACTATTAGCACGCTACTTGTGTGTTCTAAACAAACTTACTAAGAAAATGAAGATCCCATCTGTGATTCACCCCACATAAGCCAGCAAGGACAAAGCTAGGGTACAATACTTGCCAAAGTATCTTTCACGATCCCCAACACCAGAAGAAGCTGCTACAGAAGACGCAAGAAAGCTCATCATATAATCAAAGGACTAAACTTTGCTCTGTGTTTACTTACATAATACTATTGCTGAAGCCACGGGATGCTACCAGTGACAAAAGCTGTACTGTAAACATGGAAATACTCCAAATGCAAGACAGGGGCAATATTCAGTGTCAGGTTAATTAAACTTAACACATTCATTTTCCATGTATTTCCTCACCACTACTTTAGAGAAAATCAGTTCTCTTGAAGTGTGCATACACTCTGCATTCTCACATGCAGAGAGAAGTCTCAGAAACTCTAGTTGGCTGCCTTTTCCTTTACCAAATTCATTAGTCTACTGGGAAAACAGTGACACATTTCAAACCAGCAAGGAAACAGAGGATGGACAACTGCTTGGCCTACAATTCACAGAGGCTGAACTAAGATCCCTGAAGCAAAGGACCAGTCTGTAACAACTAGTAACTCTTCAAGTTGATGAAACGTCTATCCAAAAACTAGTTTGTCATTGTCAATCATGAAGAACCCAGGAAAGACACAGTGATGTCTCAGTAGTGAGCATCCCTTGTCCTCTGTGTCCCACACACAGAGGGAATGCAACGTGTGTGCCAAAATGTGACCAATTTGGGACACACATTTTCGTGCTTGACTGTGAGAGTGTGAGTGAATGAAATCTATTAGAAAATTGATACCTGTGAATGGGAACCAGCTTACTAGAGACTTTTAAAATAGATTTCACTTTCCTCTTCTGTAGGTTCTTGCACTGGGTGAGGTTTTTGGGTTTTGTTTGTTTGCTTCTTTTCCCCCATTAATTTCCCTTGACACTTCTTCATTTGGAATTTACCAGTCATCTGTCTACAGATTTCACATCCACTACTTCCTTCTGATGTCTCTTTCATAACACTGTTACATCCTCTGGTGAAGACTTGTGCTAGGGCTAACATGAAAACATTCTTTTAGAACTCATTCTTCATCTGTTAAAGCCAAGTGTGTTCCCAGTGCAACAGCAATACAGCAAATGGTTGAAACACTCAAAAATAACTCTGTGGCTTAGCATTCCTTCGACATATCTCAAAAAAAAATCTCACCTACTTAGCAGACAACTTGGGACAACAGTTCAGATCTTTGGTTTTCACATCTATTAACTGAAAGTTGATACGTGTATGCGCAGGGAAAAAGAAACATCAACAATCTAAGTAAAGGTAAATTAATGTGACAGATTAAAAAAAAATACAATCTTTCTGTCCTGAAAAACTTAAACAAAACCTAAATCCCCAGCACAATGAACATCACAAATCCAGAGCAAGACAACAGTGATCCCACATCCTGTGTTCCTTCAGCCCAGGATGGATCAGAAGGCTTCCTGCATCACAGGAGTCTCAATATATGAAATGAACATAACAACAGTAGCTGCAAGGCAAATGCTCTTTCTTCAGATGGTTTTAACTAAGTAAGAACTGCAGCCTTTTCCTAAGTTGCATGTGAAGTCACTGGTGCGCCCCTTCCCACATGTGACAGACTATTACAAGTGAAAGACAGCAATCCCTGTTGGCTTCCTGCTGGCACGATTTCTATGAAATGGGAGACTCACTTTGTTTCCAATAGTACAAAATTCAAGTAACTTTAATTCCTTGTACAATACACTTTCACTCCCTGAACTGATCCATACATACAAACCATGAGAGAGAACGAGATGCCACCATAAGGCTCTGCAGAATACCCCATTTCTCCTTTTATGTTTCTTACGATGAATGCGTATCCACTGAAAAGAAAATACTACTTCCTCTTTAAGGTCCTGTGAACATTACACAAAAGGGTCAGGTGCAATCTAAGTATCCTGCTAAGGCACGTTCTTTCAAAGAAACCTTTGTAAATACAGAGTAGAATACACAAGGACTTCACATCTGTCTTGGACTCTTCAACCAGAAGCAACTAGTGGTACTACACGTAACAGAATCATAGAAGGGTTGAGGTTGAAGACACCTCTGGCGGTCATCTGCTCTGAACTCCAATCCCCTTACCTACAGCCAGTTGCCCATGATCTTGTCCAGATGGCTTCTGAATATCTCCATGGATGGAGACAAGGTAACCTCCCTGGGCAGCCTGTGACAGTGCTTCCCCAGCAGAGTGCAGAAGTGTTTCCAGATGTTCAGACAGAACCTCCCATGTTTCAGCTTGTGCCCACTGCCTTTTGTCCTATCACTGGCAATACTGAAGAGAGCCTGGCTTCTATCCTATTCACTCCCTCCCTTCAGGTACTTATATACTTGGGTGAGATTCCCCCTTCTCTCCAGTTGACATTTCCACTGCTCATATGTGCAGAACCAATTTCTGGAAAGATTATGTACAATTAGGTTTTCATTCACAGCTCTACAGTCAAAATTCAGGAAGATCACAAGTTTTAAGCAGATGAACTAAACTAACATAACTATTCAAGGTGATGGTGAAAACACTCCAGTCTCTCATAAACTACAAGGTAAAAACTTGTCTAACTTGAGCATTTAAAAGGACAAGCAAACTTATGTACTGTTTAACTTCCCTTTAATATATTAAGCTTAATGCCGATATTTTTAAAAGAAAGAAGAAAAGAACATTATAGTTCTGACAAACTCGGAACAAATAAAAAACAAAGACTAGACCACATAATAATTATTCCCAGATTGTCAGTGTTCTAGGGTTCACAGAGTGTATTAAATATATTTTAAGATGTCTTTGCTTTAGTCTTTTTTTTGGTATTTCCCACAACATCTTAGAATTGTTTAATGAGGTTCTAAATTCAATTCCCTTCTTTCCTTTTTGATTTGGATACATCACCCATCCTGAACGTTTCTATATTCTAAGCACACACAAGAGCTCTCCTTGAATTTTCCCGAGCATGCTGCTAGGTGGTACTGCAGCTCCTGGCAGCAGCAGTGACAGTGTCACACAGGAACACACAGTGGTGCCTCACTCAGCACAGTTGTTGCCTCCAGGCCCACAGAGGCACCCTGCTTGGGTTTTTGGGTTGTAAAGGGAGGCCGCTGAACATAACAACGCTACAGGAGAACAAAGGACAAGCCATGCAGCAGATCAGCAACATACCGTTACTCCAGATATAATGGGGGCTTTTCCTTCAATTAGTTTATATATTTCTTGAACTGCGTCCTCATCGCTCTTGTCTTTAAATCGTTTCTTGGAGAGTTCTTGAAGAGCTTCCTTAAACTGCTCAAAAGTGATAGTTCTGGAAGACTTTCCCCTGTTGAAATACACAGAAATTGAGAGAAACCACAACAGAGCACAAGCATTCCAAGAATAGCAGAATGGTTCCAGTCTACCACAGTGAAAACCAGAAAACTGCAACAGAACAGGAAGACCTATGCAGCCCGTTTATGGTATCAAATAAAACACATTCCAGGAACATTTTTGGTTTTTTTTAAATGTACATCAGTAGGATAGTGCTTTAGAAACTTCCCTTGATGAACGTTCAGAAATAAAGAGGAAATAAAGGGACCTGCCTCGCTTGCTGTCAGAATGCCTGCAGCTCATCAGATCAAATACAGTCTCCTTTGCTTGATCACTTGTAAAGCCTGCATGCATAAAATATAAGAACTGAAGCATCTTAGGTGAGTTTCTGTATTATTTTTTATTCCTCTTTGAATAACTGGTGGTGACATACTATTCATAGGTCACTTTTCATGTATTCACAAGTAATTTAAGAATATTGTTGTTGTGTAAAGCAAACTATTGAAAAGCTTTTAAAAACCAAAAACTCCTCTATCAAAGACTGACAAATTTTAAGGTGATGAGTTTAAATTCAATACCTGTTTTCCTTCTTCGACCATCACCTTCATAAAACATTCACAGGCTCACGGAAAACACAATATAGTAGTCTGATAAACTCATAAACCTTCTCCCAGAAATTCAGAGCTGATGACTTGCTGTTGCTTTCACTAATGGGAAGCCCATATTTCCACACTAGTCAATTACCTGCTTGGGTTTACCTTTAGTGGAGAATATTTTGCTAGAGCAGTGTACAGTGCAAAATCTGACAAGTAGAGCGGGAGATTCACACTTTACAAACATCTGTCTATATAGTCACTCCTGCAGATCTTTTACACCCATCAGGCCAAAGGGTGCAATTGATAAAAGTCTTAGAATGATAACCAGCATTCACTACAAAGATTTGTAGTGAATCTTAACTACAAGAGGATTAATGCAAGCCTGTTTTCTAGCATTTTAAAATATTCAGTTTAGACAGGAGATAATGTAGTGGAGTGCACACTTTCTTTTCCCTAATATGAAACTATTTCTAGTGTTCCCCATTTTGAAATTCAGGTATGAGCCCACAGCATTAGTGAGATTACTCACCATTAAAAAAATTTTTATTCTTTACTATGAATTATATTACACACAAGACACACCTTTTCCTGTATTAATAAATTACAGATTCTCTGATCTTTAGAACAAGAATTTACACATCAAAATTTGGCCACACATTTTAAGCTAAAATTTAACAGATCAAATAGAAAAATTTTTAAAAATATGTTCTGATGCTTATGCTGATGTAACCTTAAGTAGTACCATCTTTAACAGCAGAAGATGTTTTCAATTGCTTACAACATTATGAAACCATCAAAGTCAAAGAAATATTTGAGAATCCATGTTGCTGGGAAACATGCTACTGCATGAGTTTTGTTTGCTGCTTAGGCATTTATTTTTATGCCAATTTAGAGAGCATTTCAAGCAAATCAGAAAAAAACCAAAACACCCCACAACCAAAAAAACCACCACACAACCCAGACCAGTCCTTTCAACAGTGACAGCTGTTTATATAGGAATAAACGATAGATGCAAGGACAGAGAAAGTGTGCACTGGCAACAGAAACCTCAGGCTAGAAAAACTATGCATAGAAATCTAATTTCAATTCAAGCATCACAAAGAGCCACTGTGAAGCACAGTTCATCTATCTGTCATTGACTTATCTTTGATCTTCTCTCAGACACCTTCAGAGGTCAAATCCCCCTCAGCTGGAGCGTACCTCCACTAATGAGAGGGGGAAGTGAGATTTCTCAGTTTTAGATCTCAGCAGTTAGGAAGTGACTCCTACTTCAACTAACTAAGCACAAAATGAAATTTTATCCCAGGCTTTTAAAACAAGGAGAAATCAGTTACTCACAACAAAACTCAACACTAATGCAACCCGTCACATATGTTCATTACTGGTAGCCTTTTATTTCCAAGATAAACAGATAAACTTTATCTGTTTTTTGACCAAACTTTGTTTGTAAATACTTGTCTGCTTTAGGTGAAGCATATGCTGGAGTATCTCATGCAACATGCTAGTAAAAGAACATCAGGACAGTAGAAATGAAGAATATAATCCTGTATTTCATTACTCAGAAAGACACTTGGAATAAGCTGCAATTAACTACTTGGAATTTGTCTAGGATTTTCATTAATAGGATTAATATCCCTCTTCTGATGAAACATGTGCAGGAACTTTCAACTAGCTCAAGGGGTCAGGACTTAATTTTCTCATTTCAAAAAAAGACAGCATTGGCAATCACTGCAAAGCTTAGCGCAACACTGCACCAAGCCCCTTGTTCGCTGCAGGCTCACAGCCAAGTCTAACATACAGATCTTTCCAATGTGATTTTCTGCGGCACATAGGTTACCTGGAAGTCTCCAAATCAGGACTCCTACAGTTTAACTTGGCTCATCGGTCAGGATTATCACAGTGGGAAAGGGAATGACCACTTTCTGCAAAAACTGTTGAAGTTCATGTCGACTACTTTTATTTTTATTTACATATGCAGAATTTTTGGTTCCACACTTATCAAAAAGAAAAGAATGACTTGTTTTATGTTTTTCCCCTGTATTAAAAAGGAAAAATACATAAATAAAGGTGCCAAGAGAAACAAAGAACCTCTCCTTCTGGTCTAAGACACAACCATTCCGACCTCTCCAATTTAATGTTTTCCCTGTCACACTAACAAGGGGAAAGGAAAGGAGGTTTTATCTCCCTTCCAACTTAAGATGTAACCACAACGTGGATACATACATGAACAACATAGTACTGCTGCTGGACCCAGAAGTAAAAGAAATGCACATTATGGCAGGTACTCTTTACCAGCAAAAAACATTAATTGGAGTGAAACTAAAAATAGGATTGGGAGTAAAGGAATTTTTGGAACTATATCCCAAGTAAAAGTCTCCTAAATAAAGCAGTTTTAATTTTGAAAGTTGCCCTTTTTTTTTGCACTCCAAAAACATTCTCTTCCCTCCTCCCACTTATTACAATATTATCAAACTCATGTGAAAAGCATCATAATTAACTCAAAAATTCTATAGTTGCAAGGTATGCCAAGTCTTGTGGAAAACTCCAAGAACATAACTCTTGATTAACTAACAGCCTGTTCTGGCACTTTTTGGATGCCATGTATGGTACCTTCCAACACAAACTATTGTATGATTCTATAAAAAAAGGTAATACTATGAACACTGCATGACACACAAGGCAGTCACACTCTGTTTATTTACACCATTTTTAATACCCTGTTCACATTCAGGAAGACTCTTTCTGACAGCAGCTTTCTAGAATACATGAACTAAAAAAAAAAAAAAAATAAAAATGAACTTAAAAAACCCCAAACATCCAGTTTCTTCCTATTAAGCAACTGGTACAAAGATTCAGCTTCTTTGTGTGTATTTGTAACTTGTTTTTAGAAGCTCATTATAAATATCTCGTTTCCATGGGAACAACAAAACAAATATATTAACTTTCATTTTCCAAGTGCTACAAGTTCAAACAACTTGTCTACAATTAAGTATGCCAAAGGCAATCTCTCAGCTACTAACACTCATTCTTAGGTTTAGCACTCCAGAGAGTTAATAGAGATGTAGAAAGAAGATAAAATACTGTGCATTAAAAAAGAAAATACTTCTAAAAAAAAATAAGAGGAATTGAATAGAAGGAGTGTGTGAACAGCTACAGAAATATGACACAATCAGACACTGGAAATGCAAATTAAAACTATCTGACCAGAAAATGAGACAAAATGGAAAACACCAACAATAGAGGGAAGGTGGGGAAAAAAAGGCTTGTACAAAACTAGACATCATAAGGTTGGTCAGCCACCTCAATGAAAAGATCAACAGATATATGAGGGACATGAATAATATAAATTTTAAAAGCCCTGTACTTCATTATGACACAAAGAAACTGTAACGCTTAGGAAGGATACATTCTTACATGCCATTCTATTTTAAGCTTTGCTTCTTACAAACAGAATTCCCCTAATGCATCATCCTTGCTGGAGGAAACAGCATATTCACAGTACACTCATAAGAGTTGCTTGTATCTATGTCTGGGAACAGACTGAACAAACTCAGATGAAATTTAGGAAGGTTCCCATCACTTCCCCTTCCTTGATGGGTCTCTCCACATGTAAACACTGTAAATGAGAGGACTGAACTGAAGTGTGAATTCCTCAGTTTGTTCTTGGGGGCCCATGTTCACATAGGTAAAAGCATCAGTTCTGAGCCTGGACATCAGCATAGTGAACATAAAAGTGTAAAAGATCAAACATTGATCCAAAGTAGATTGCAATAGCAAGTGATGCAGTTTTCATTTGCAGATATTACTACTAACAGTGTCCTGCATTCACAAGATTAGAACAATGCAGTGTTCAAATGTATGGTTGCAAATTAACGTTATTTGGACTTGGATACTATTTGGATCAACAGTTCTCTACAATTTCAGCTGAAAAGAAAAGCAAAGCTATACAAATACACTCCACATACTTAATACACAAAATCCTTGACCAGTATCAGAAATCTTTATCTCCATAGCACTGTTACACTTCAGTGTTAACACAGCAAAGTCTCCAACTTAATAGTTTCCTGTCTTAATCTTGGAGCTGCCAAAAGTCATCCCATATTTCCATCCCAAAAGGTCACTTTTCCTTTCAATTTTCTTAGATTAAAGAGAGGAAAGAAGAATTAAAAATACTCAGAGAAGCTTCTATTCTTGCTAGTGTGCCACAGCAGATTACAGCAGGATACACAAACCAGGACTGTTTTGGCATGAAGCTGTTACCTACCCACAAAAGTCTAAGGAGTACAGAAAGTCTGACATGGGTCTGAAGACAGAGGTGTGAACTAAACAAATGTTTTTGCATAAACTCTTGTACAAGGGGTCTTGCTTGTAAGGTTTATTTAGCCTAAATTCACCATGGGCTTGGGTGACTCAGTCAATCAAGCAGTCAAGTAAAACTCAACAGCTTCATCTCTTGTAAATAAGAAACAAACAGGAATTTGGGTACTCCTGATATTTATTCCCTTCCCGAGGCAGTTTCATTCATTCAGAAGACAAAATGAAGGATTGCACTGGCAACAGAATGCCTGAGAGGCTTATTTGTCAGCTCCCAACTTACTGACACAATAGGTTTAATCAGCCAGTTTCTGATTTGCCACTACTGTTCCCACATCCGTGTAGGTAACTGCTAATCAAAGAATAAGAAACACTCCCGAATTATGAGAATTGGTTATTAAAATTATTCAAATTATTCACATAAAAGTGTCATGGTTATACTGAGAACAGACCACAAGTCAGACTTTTTTCAGACCAGACTTTGAACTTTAGCTGTTTCTACTTTATCTCAACAAACACAAAAACTTAAGAGAAATAATAGATGGGTTTTGCTCAAATTGCCCAGAATTTTTTACTTTTTTTCCAACAGGAATATGCCATACTAAAAACTCAGTACAGCTGAAACTCCGTTTTTCATACAAATAGATTTTTATAATTTAACGCTTTATAGCAGCAACTTTATGATTATTAGTGTGACATTTCCCAAATTATTCACTCCTGATTGTTTAGTAGAACTAACATTTATTCTTTTCTTGCTACTTATGATAACACACTAGGGTCTTCTTTATGTAATCTATAAACATAATGTACATTAATAGCAATAGCTCGTGGTATTCGTACTCTATATATTAACAGTAAAAAGGTACCACAGACAAATTTCTTGAAGCAAAAAAGTTTTGTAGTGGTCTCTGCAAAATGCATCACTCATCTAACAGATGTATTCTTTTTTTCCAAGAATGCCTGCTGTAATGTAACCAGCACAAAGTCCAAGGCTGATCTGTTTAACCAAGCAGCAGATTATGCCTTGGGGCTGGTAGTTTATTTTTTTTCCTTTTGTAGTTGACAATGTTCAAGTTTTGCTCTCTTTGGGCTACACAGCTCACCATTTTTACTGGCCTTCAGCCCCTTAATTCTCAGCCAGAAAAAGCCCCAAACTAAAGCTAGGTCCCCTAGGTAGGCTAACCAGGCTGCTAGAACCTTGCCATCAAATGGAGTATTTAACATATCCTGCGAAGATCAATTTTGTTACTATGTATCAGTCAAGAAGGAAATGACAAAGTTTTTATATACAATGCAAAAAACTTACAAACAAAAAAGAGAACACTGTTTCTTGGATAAAATTGAACAGTGTGTGACTAACCCAAAGCAGAGACTTGTGTAAAAATCTGACAAATATAGCTGAAGAGAGAAGGGAGCAGGGAAGGAAAGATACTGTAATACAATTCTATCAGGTTCTTTGCACTGCACTATCTAATAGCTCTAAAGAAAGATGGCTGTAAAAGAACCAATTAAGAAAACAAAATCTGAGGTGTCACCATGCATCAGAGACTTCTGCCCAATTAATGGGTTGAACTGGGATACTGAAATCAGACATCTGGATATTGATGCAAGCAGGAGTAAACTGGCAAATTGTTAGGCAAGAAGATATCCTTCCAGAAGATATCCTCATAAAATATTATCCTAGGAAGAAGATACAACAGAGGTCTGCAGCTAAGGTAGTGGTCACCTGAGGAATGCAGAACCTTTGAGTGCACCGCTATATACCAAAAGTGGATTCACAATTACTTCATAAATACAACTTCTAGCATCTTAGCCAAGTCAGACATAAGGACTTGGACTGAATAGCTCCATATACCCCACAATCACAAGGCAACATTGCCATCGGTTTTCTCATTATTCCAGGAGAGCAAAGAAACAAGAGAGACACAATGCAAAGTGCAGTGCAAAATGCTCTCTCTGTATCACAGCAACAGTCATGACTTGCAGAAACCTCTCTGGAGTCGGGGAGTAGGCAGCAAGGCAGAACACCACACTTCATTCACGCAGAAACTGAAACTGGAAGTGTCAGTTTCCCTTCTGATGCATTTTGTCCCATTACTGTACAAAGGTAAAGCAGAGTGCCTAGTTCGTTCTATACATATTAGGCTTCTCTCACGAAAACACTCTTCTATATTTTAAGTTAACCCTTTTCTCCTCTTGGCTTTATTTTTGTTGCATTTCCTTCCTATGTGCCTCACTCACAGTGAAAATTCACTTCCACTAAAAGAAGACATTAAGTTAAAAAAAAAAAACAAAACACCAACCCCCCCAAAAATATGAGCCTATCAGATAAAATAGTATTGGGAAGGGAATGAAGAGGGTGACTGGAGAAAGAAAATGACTTGGCAAAAACATGTAGTAAGTAAAAGCTTCCAATGAAAAGCAAACCCCAGAATGAGTTAAAGGGATTAAAGAGATTAATAGGACTTAAGGAGGATGAGGAAAAGAAAAAGTCCAAGCAGCAAGTAGGTGTGATGATTAGTTATACAGGACTTAGAGGAAGGGATTAAATTATCTTAAGAGAGTAGCAGAATCCACCTGTTGGAGTTTTGTTTGGTTGGGTTTTTTTCAGTTTAAGAGATCAAAATTAATAATGTTATATCTGGATATCTAATAATAAAGATCCATGTAATGGCTAAATACTGATAAAAAGCTGCAAATTAAATATTTGGAAAACTCTGTGAAGCCTGAAGAAAGTGCATGCCCCAACTTATATCAACGGAGTTTGCAAATGCATTTCTTGTGGTAGGCATGTACCTGAGTTCGAAAAGAGAGAGAAACATGTCCTACCAAGTAGTCTGGGAGAACTTCAACTTTTCCTCGTTAACTGGTATCAGAGAAAAAAGAGAGATGTTCTGGCCGTCAATCCCCTGGACTCTACACAAAAAATGCAGTAACTGTACACACACAATGGATAAAAGTAATTTTATTGGAAGTGTATTGCTTTTAACCTTAGAATGCTGTCTACTTCTGTGAAAAAATCCAATAAACGACATTCAACTGACAGAGCATGTTGCTCAGTAACACAGAAATCTATCTTTGGGGTGCATGAAGGGCTGGCACTATTTGTCAACACAATTCAGGTGGAAGTTAGACATTAAAGGACATGGCAGGGATGACAGCAGCATGGAAACTGGCCAAGGTACAGAAGGATGTAAGAAACAGACAGAAAAAAAAAAGAGAGGCTGCAAACAGGTCTTAGACCCAACTGGTAAGGAACAAACTAGTGCTGAAGCAGGAAGACGGTGCCTCAGAATCAGTCTTCTGCAGATATGCTTCTTTTGTCTCCAGAGGGCTCCATTTATTTGCCGTTCTCTTTGGACCTTGTCATCTTAAGGACACACACTAGGCTGGGCACACACACGCAGATCATAGGGAAAGGGAGCACAAACTGTTAACCACAGTGTAACAACCTAATGCAGTTCACAGCTACCAGAGGACACTGCTGAGCACATCCAAAATATGAAAATCCTAGAGTGTGATGTCATAGTGCTCATTAAGTCAGGCTCACACACATGAAAGCAGTTAAGGATAGCTGAAGATTTACTAGCAGTTTTCAATAGCTAATAACTTCATTAGCCATTCTTCCCCAGGCTGTGAAGAGCTTACTACACGAGCTAGTGATAAGATGCTATTTTCTTATAATAATACTTAGCATTTTATCTTCCAGAAGATAAAGAAGCTGACACAGCCACTACTGTTTCAAAAGTTCTTTCTACTGTTGAAATGCAGAGGCTTATGACAAAGGCAACACAGCTGAGAGGACAGGGCAAAAACCAACACCACTTGTGCTTCCTCTGCCACTCAGAGCAATGCACATGAATTCACTGCTTGATAACTCAGGGAAAGAAAACCAGGAAACACAGACAAGGCAACCTTCTAGAGCTCACCAGCAATCCCATATGAGGTGACACATCTCATTCATGTCAAAGAAAATGAACCCAGCAGCTAGGTTTATTTTGATTCACTCTCCCCACCAGTGTGAAAATATTTGGTTAAAAAGGAGACCAGTCTACACGCAATAAAACAATGTCCAACACAAACACTGTTGAAAGGAAGCCAGAATATCATCACAAGTCCTGACCGTGGGCAAGGCGAATGCTGCACAGCCATACGACCTCTAAGCAAAAGAGAATGCATTTGACCCCAAGCAGTTAATCCATAGAAACTATTCAAAATTATTCACAAATACGAAAATTCTCAAAGACAGCTTTCAGATTATTAGCTATTTTTCAGGACTTCTGATTATGATTAACCTAAATTTGTGTAAGTACATGACAATCAGAGATGGGAAAAGATACATAACCCATTGAACTTTCATGCTAGCGCCCAGTCACCTCAGGCTTTTGATAACCAGTAACCTTCCTTATTGCTTTCTCTTCACAGGCAGTATCTATGTTTTGGCTGTGCTGACATTCAGGGAAGACAAGTCACCTCTTTTGGTGAGACCAGTTAACTGAGAACAGGATGTAGAATTTGATAGTGGAAAGAAAAATGAAATTTCCACAGTAGAAATCAGTTACATAAGACAGTGCTATTTTTATTAATGAGACTCAGAACAGAGAAGCTCAGCATCGCACTAAGGACTAGATATTGTATGATTATATGATATGACATCTTTCTTGATTCAGACAAAATTCAAACAAAACTGCAAGAGGTCAAAGAACAACAGCATTATTAAATAGGACTTCATGTAGTATAAGACCTTACCTCATTTAGTCCTGCAATACTTAAATTATGTTTTCATTAAGAACTAAATTGGACATTGAAAGTAAACCATTGCACAAGGAAGCGAGTAATAACTGAATCCAACCCATTATTACGCAACAACAGCGAGGACCCAAGCTTCTTTCTAGCAACACATCATCCAAAAGTTTTTCTTCTCTCAGTTTTTCCTTAAAATTACATTTAAAAACCCTCAAACTTCTATGTGCTGCTAACTTTCCTAGAATTTATTTCTTGTTTTCCTCCTGGGATTTTGTGCTGTTTCAGCAAAAAGCCTAACTCCGTATCTTTACAATGTCTAATAATATGAGGGTTTTTTAATTCCCAGAAATTTATTTATTAAGTTATGGCTACCAATATGGCCATTTCACCTATGCTGGGCCAATGTGCACCAAAAGAACAATGTGAAGGGTGTGTATTGTGGAGACATATTTTTAAATCACTGTGAAGGTCAGGTAAAACTACAAGTGCAATTTGACCATTTCATTGCTTGTTCCTAAAGGGGAAGATGTCTGGAACACTCTGTTCCAGTGAGACCTCCAACAAAACTCCCATCCTAATTCAGAAGTTACACTGTTCAGTATAAAGAATAAAAGTTACTGACTGAAGACAAGAAAAATGAAGGGAAAGGGATGGAAAAAACATCCTTTAATTCATGTAGAGCATATTCACTCTATTATTCAGGCACTGCAGCTCTTTGTTCATGACCATACTGCCAAGACATAGCAAGTTTACTCATATTTTATGGCCAAGAAATTTAGAAAGCACTAGCTGATAGCTGACGTACCCAGCTCCAGGACATTCCCCCCTGCCCTCCAAGTAAATATTTCCAGTTACAGACTGGTTTGGGCTTTCTTGGAGAGAAAACTATAGTATCATTCAATACTATACTTTGCATAGCTATTTCTGAAACATAACTGAAACATTAAGTGGCACGGCTTGATGTATTTGGAGACTGTGATAGCAGCTCATTGCTTCCAAAAAAGCTACTATGGAAGCCAAAGCTTCAGCCTCATCCAATCCAAGGTGGGACTCTCCTTTAGAGTTTAATAACACAGAATTGAAAAACAACAGATTTTTATCAGACTGTCCCAATAACAAAATATCATTGTCAGATAGTTTTACAACAGCAATATTTCCAGTTTTCAAAGGATTTCACAGGGTTGGAATTTTTTCCGTGTCAAATCACATTTAAGCAGAAAAGTAATTTCTGAACCCAGTGACAGCTCAATGATAGTGAACTCTCCTGAGAGGTCAGATACATTCAGGTAAGTAAAAAACTGTGTGTATGTGGGAGGGGTTGTTTTACTGATCCTGAAGACAGGGAGAAAACACAGATACATGTGTATCAGCTAACATTTTCTGCTGGCAATAAGAGATGGTGGCAGCACTAAGAATAAACAGCTGGCGTTAACTGAGAGCGCAAGCTCAAGTCCTTGGGATTCACAGACCATGGATGGAGACAGAAAGGTATGAAATAAAAAAAAGACACACCAAGTGATAGAAGAAAAACTAACTACAATGGCTGGCCTATCCAGAGGTCCCATGCAGAGAAGCCCACATCTGGCTGTCATAACCAACAGCCAAGGACCAAATCAAACCTTCAAGAAAGGAGAAGACTTCAGGCTGCAGGTATGCACACAGCAGAAATACTGCAATTTCTCCTTCAAGCAAAACAAGACATATAACCTAAGTAACGAAGAAACTGTACATGCCTCCCTTTCTGGAAGACTGCCTTTCCACATGAAAGGGAAAATCGGATGGTCACAGGAAAGCTCTAAATATACAGTCTTCTGTCTTCCCATTCTATGTGTGTTCCTTGTATGAGAGACTTAAAATCTGTGTTGAAACGACAACATTCACAGCAATGTCCTGCTCCCACATCCCTCTTACCTTCATGTCTTCTGAAACAGCAGTTAGAGACTTAAAATTACTAATGCAATTTTCTGCATTACCAGCAGTCATTCCCATCTTACAAAACAAAAAGCAGACTGTGGCCAAAACAGTCTCTCAAATGGTTTACAATGAGAGTAGGAGAATATTTGAAGAGATATCCACACGAAGAGAATTGTACTATTTAAAAAAGGATAACAGGAAACCTGTAGTTGTTGGATGCACAAAATATTCCCCCTAATCTTTGCCCACAGGTAAAAAAAAAATCACACACAGAGGAAAAAAAAATGCACATATTTGAGATGTATACAACTGACATTTTAATACTTTAAATCATGTTCTTGCTTTGGGTAGAGCATTGCTAAACAGCTACAAACTTGCAGAAACATCAAGTTACTTCAACCAGGAATAAAGCTAGTTAGTTCACTCAAAAACTGAATGCACACAAAAATGTGTGAAAAAAAGTGTTTTCCTATCATTCAGAAAAAAATGGGGGCTGGGGAGAGAATAGGAGACTAGAAACAAAACAGGAAATCCATGAGTCCAGGCTCATTCTCACTGATATGAAAAATTAGGGAGTAAGCTGAACTTCAACAAGTTGGTTTTTTTAAAATGTCCAGTCTCACATTTTTTTAAGTCTTTGTCACATGACAAAACAAACTAAAAGCCAAAGGTACTCCAGATACCAAATCCAAGTTTTCAGAAGTATCTCTAAATTTGGTCTTGTTGTTTGGCAGACATCATGCTTTCTAGTTCCGACTTGTGTATACAAGTCATGTAGAACACTATGCAGGTAAATGAAGGCTTTTAAGCAACAGTTTTAATTGGTGAACATAGTATTTTTGAGAACTACATAAGCAAAATTGTAACCTGCTCAGAAATCACGCTGAAAATTAATTCTCTAAGGTGGGGCGTTCAAGAGACTATCACAAGACAAAATCTATGTCAAGAGCATTTTTGCTCCATTCACCTTTCACAATAGTTTCAATATGTCCTTACCACAGTGAATGAACAGGGGAACACCAAACACATTGAATTCTTTTCACAGTACACAATAAAATGCATTCAAGTTAACCTGAAACTGAAGCATAGTGAAAAACAGCTCAACAAAAACAAAAAGGCCAGTATCTTTCAGAGCTGATGCTGCAATCAGGTGACAAGAAACCAAAAAATCCAGCAAACCAATACCAGGAGTAACCATAAACCGAGGCGGCTTCCATTCAGACTAAAAAATAAATGTAAGACAATTGTAATGTCAGTGGGATCCTTATTTAAGCACAGTGCTTTAATTTTTGTACGGATCCAAAGTAACTATTTTGGCTTTGAATGGTCTGACTTCATACACATCCGACATTCTTGGAAAAAGCACTGTTGCAGCATTACCATAAAGCAATGATGCCTGTATCTATTATAGAAGTTACTTCTCTCTGCTCACTCAAGCATCAATGTCACTTCCAGAAAAATCCTGCCGTTCTTTTGCTGAACAGGCACTGAAATAAACTCCATGAGAATGTACAGAGTGATGAGCAGTTTCCAACTACTGGGAAGTGCAAGACTTTTCATGTAGAAGCTGAAAAGGCTCACATTCTGCTAACACTTGTATCTGGTCTCAAAACATTATTGCTCATGTGTGCCATAGAGATATACATAAATTGAGAGGTAAATACTTGCTTTTGTGTTACCCATGCCTTCTAGTCAAGTACAAGTTCTGGACTGTTTTCCTTCTTAGTAATTTTTCTGGTAGCAAATATCTCTTTCCTACAGAAAGAGAATGGGAGCAAGGAATAGCTGTCCATGCAGATGGCTAAATTACACAGCAGCAAAAGCTATATAACACTTGCATATGAGAAAAGGTGGTGCCTCATTTCTTCTACATATCCACAAGTCTAAAGACAATTCCATATGTATGCTATTGACAATGCAGACAATATTCTTTAATAAGTTTCTCTGCTATGGCTCTATGATCTCTATGATTTCTCCTAACCATGTCTTACGAAGATATGTACCTTCACTCAGTTTAGGGAAAAACTAGCTAATGCATCTGCTCACTTACTTTTTTTGTATACCTCAATAGCCATCTCTATGCACTTCCTATCCCAACACTAAGCTGCAGTGATTGACAAGGTAAACATCAATTTGAATGAAGATTCTTCTATTAGTTATAACAAGAAACATCTGCAGGAAGTGCAATACAACTTGAAAATGACAAGTGCAAGCCATTGAGCTCTGAGACCTGAACAATCCAATGTAGACAAAGCAGAGATTGAAGAGGAAAAAAATGGAGAGTTTGGAAACCACAGAGTTCTATCCATTTCCTGACAAAAATCAGGAAGCTAAAGTTAAAAATCCTAAGATAACTCTACCAGAGAAAGTCTGCCAAACAAGTAGTTACAATAAAGCTACATCCAGCTTAAGAAACAAGCCCTTTTGGTTCTGAGGCAGTCCTCCTTGGGGTGAGAGAGTGATTCTCTGTGTGTCCATAACGGTAAACATATTTTAGTAATGGAAGTCTCAGTTGTATCACAGAATCTGCAGAACAGTCCATCCTTGGTGTCCCTGTGTCCTGGGACTTTGTGAAAGCTAAAAACATACACTGACCAAATTCTCTATGGGAATCTCTCTCCTCGCCTGCATTAAAGGTTTGTTTATCAGTCTTTACAGTTCTGACACATGCAGCCGAAGCCAATCTGAAAGAAACGTAGAAAATTATGACAGTTAACACCAATACAGATATTCTCTCATTTATATCACATTTCTCTCAATTCAAAGCACTAGCTGTATTTAAAAGATCCAAAGGTTTACAATAAATGGAGGTTTGCCCACATAGTTTTCTATCTTGCAGACATCATCATCATGAACCAAAATGACAAGGAACAATTGGGAAGCCTCCAAAATATTGGAATGAATTGTGAAAGCAGAGAGGAGACTACGAAGGAGCAAGTGTACATTCTTTTGGAAATCTTTAACTTATTTAGATCAACAGCTACTGAAGGAAGGTATCAAGCCAGGGCTGGGAAAGATTCTGACAATTTTGGAGATATCTAACATAACTTCAGTGACTGAACTAAGGAAGCAGCTAGAGTTACTGAACTGTGAGGGGAAATTTCTGCCAAGTTTAGCCTGACTCTTACATCTGCTGCAAAATCTATCAGGGCACAGGACCCCGCTGCATGCCAGGATGAAATTGAAGCTGTCCTTAGATGAGTCCACTTGAACAACGCTGCTGCGATCAGATACCACTGAATAGTTGACAGCATTTAGTAAGTTCAAAATACCTAGGAAGCTTTTTCTTCCAAAAACAACCCCTCACAATGTAACAAGCTATACCCAACATCAGAAATCTCCTTGGAAAGAAATACAAACTACCTTCCAATGCATCTCTTTCATTCTCTGTCAGATCATAATTCTCCAGCTTTTGAATAGAAATGGCTAAGTACATGCAGCCCTCTTGACATTTGGTTTGTTCAAAGGCACCTTCCATTTCATTTCCAAATAGGAATTATTACATACTTACATTATCAATACCTACCAGCTCTTAGTTACTCACATTCAGAAAATAAGGCTTCACATCTTATTTTTCTGAATTACTATCTCAATTCTGAAGCTGAGATTCTTTTCAAAGCCACTGATTTTACCAGTTAAAGCAAGAAAGTCAAGTATTGCTCCAAACTGTCATTTGATGATAAAGTAGTATTTTGGTGAAAGAAGAACATTCAGTGCAGTAATATCCACTCCCATAACGTTTGGAACAGCAAGATAAATCTTCTAAAATGTTGCCAGTTAATAGTGCAATTAGTATCAGAATTCTGTGCTCTTATTCAGTGTGTATGTCAGAACACTGTCTTACCTACCAGATTCTTATATACCCATTTATTTGTGATATAAAATCTTCTGAATCATAGAATGGTTTGGGTTGGAAAGGACCTTAATGATCATCCGGTCCAACCCCAGACTCACCAGACCAGGTTGCCCAAAGCCCTGTCCAACCTGGCCTTGAACACTTCCAAGGAGGGGGCATCCACAACTTCCCTGGGCAACCTGCGCCAGTGTCTCACCAACCTCACAGCAAATAATTTCTTCCTAATATGTAGTTAAATTTACTCTCTTCCAGTTTAAAACCATTTCCCCTTGTTCTATCACTACCTGCCCTTGCAAAAGGTCCCTCTCCAGCTATCCTGTAGGCCCCCTTCAGGAACTGGAAGACTACAGTAAGATCTCCCCAGAGCCTTCTCTTGTCCAGGCTGAACAGCCCCAACTCTCTCAGCCAGTCCTCGTATGAGAGGTGCTTCAGTCCTCTGATCATCCTTGTGGCCCTCCTCTGGACCCACTCCAACAGCTCAATGTCCTTCTTATGCTGGGGGCACTAGAACTGGACTCAGTACTCCAGGTGGGGTCTGACTAGAGCAGAACAGAGCAGAGGAGAGTAGGAGAATCACCTCCCTTGACCTGCTGGTCACACTTCTTTTGATGCAGAGCAGGACATGGTAGGCTTTCAGGGCTGCAAGTGCACATTGCCTGCCCATGTTGGGCTTCTCACCAACCAATACGCTTAAGTTCCTTTTCTCAGGGCTGCTCTCAATCTGTTCTCTACCCAGCCTGTATTTGTGCTTGGGATTGCCCCTACCCAGGTGCAGGACCTTGCCCTTGGCCTTGTTGAACCTCATGAGGTTGGCACAGGCCCACCTCTCTGGCCTGTCCAGATACCTCTGGATGGCATCTCTTCCTTCCAGTGTGTCAACTGCACCACCCAGCTTGGTGTCATCCACAAACTTGCTGAGACTGTGCTGGATCCCACTGTCCATGTCGCTGACAAAGATGTTGAACAGTACCGGTCCCAGTACTGATCCCTGAGGAATGCCACTCATCACTGGTCTCCATTTGGACATCAAGCCATTGATCATCACTCTCTGAGGACCACTGGTGAATTTCCATGGGAGCTCCACTAGCACTGCCTGTAGGGTTGTAGATTACTGTTCATAAGCAAGTCAAGTATATTCTCATAGCCTATAAAGCAAAACTGCAAAGTGACTCTTGTAGGAAAATAGGATGACATACAAACAATATACTAAGACAATGCCATATACATATACACTGTTAACCTCTATGTGCTGCACAGCACGTACCAGCTTGTGCAGTTCTGCTGTAGAAACACCCCATAACAAGCAATGGACAAACATCTTTGCAAGATTATATGCTGGTCATTTTTATAACAAATCCTCTATATCAGGTATGTTTATACACGTAGTTCATTTAAAACTAGCTTAAGTACTTGATGCAGGTATTTATAGTTAACTTCTCACAGAAAGGATAGCAAAACCAGGAGGATCTCAACAGCAACTCGTTCAGGCCAATGCTCTCCTTCAGTTACCAAAGTCTGATAGGGTAGAACATAGCCAAAGCAAGCTTTATGCACTCATAAACATGTTATACATAGGTCAAAGCAGCACTGTGAAACCACAGCTACAAAAACTATTGGCTTGGCCAAAAAGTAATTGTAGTTTTTTTCAACAGATGGACGTACATGTCTTGAAATGTAACTAACTTCACTTTAAACCACAAATTCATTATGTAACTTGACAGTTGACATTTCAAACTTGTTTTAGAAAAACAAAGTGCACGACACCATTAACAATTATTTATTTGGTGTCGACTTCAAAATGGAAAATCAAAAGGAACATTTTCATCATATTTTTCTGTATTATTTCCACAAAGGTAAAGAATGCTGCACAAACTCATAAAAAGTTATGTGGTGTGTATGGTGAAGATGCCTTAAAACTACGGCAGTGTCAGAATTGGTTTGCTAAATTTTGGTGTGGAGATTTTGATGTTAAAAGATGCATCGCACTCAGGAAGGCCAATTGAAGTTGATAATGACAAAATAAAGGTATTGATTGAATCCAATCGGCATTTAATGACACAAGAGATTGCTGATAATCTTAATATACTGAAATCAAGCATTTAAAACAATTTGGATATGTTAGGAAACTCAATATTTGGGTACCACATAAACTCAAAGAAATTCATCTCACTAAGTGCATTGACATCTGTGATTCTCTCTTGAAACATGAAGAAAATGAACCATTTTTGAAATGTATAATAACAGGTGATGAAAAATGGATCGTCTACAACAACAACAAACAAAAAAGATAGTAAAGCTATCATGATGAACCAGCTCAGAGCACCTCAAAAGCAGATACTCACCAAAGGAAGGTTATGCTGTCAGTCTAGTGGGATTTCAAAGGTATTGTGTTTCTTCAGTTGTTTCCAAGGAACTAAACCATTAATTTGGAATGTGTGCTGTTTTCAGCTGGATAAATTCAATGATGCCATCAAACAGAATCGTCCAGAATTGGTGAATTGCAGAGGCGTTGTGTTTCTCCATGATAATGCTAGACCACACACAGGTTTGGTCACTTGTCAAAAATTGTTGCAGCTTGGATGGGACATATTACCACATCCACCATATTTGCCAGACCTGGCACCATCAGACTGCCTTTCGTTTTGTTCTTTACAAAACACCTTGAATGGTGAAACCTTCACTGCTGATGAGGATATCAAATCATTCATGGAACTGGTTTTTTTTTGTCAAAAAAGCTAAGAACTATTTTGAGCACAGAATCATGAAGTTGACCAAAAGATGGCAACTTTAACAAAATGGACACTATACTGTTTCATAAAGTTTTTGCTTCCCCCCCCCCCCCCCCCCCCCAAAAAAAAAAATCTGCTTCTCATTTATCCAGAAAAAAGAATGCAATTACTTCTTGGCCAACCCAATAACATGTCTTTGTGCCTTTCTACCCTGCAGCAGAGGTAGGGTGTCCACCGCTTTACAGGCATCAAGAAGTCAAATCCTCTTACTCTTCAAAGCTCCAAAAAGCCTCACAGATTTTCAAACGGAGCTCAATGAAGATGACAAGCAGAAATGTTGGCCAGAATTCTTTTGAGTACGTGCAAATTGGGCACACTTTATGTGCTTCATTTTCTTAAACAACAGTATGTGACAACTCAGCAATGCTGTTGAGAGGTTAGTTAATACTATAACTCCTTTAAAAATCACCATGTATGTTCAAGAACCTGTGCCGTTTAGCAAATGACTTCTTCCAAGACTGAGAGATTACACTTGCAGCAAGCACACTTAGGAATCTAATCAACAGTTATTTGGATCAAGTCTTTGATAAATGAAGTTGAAACACTTCCAAAAAGTGCAAATGTCATGGTAGATAACATCAAGTCAGCGTCCCTAAGACTGAAGAAATCCAATTCTCTATGTGTAGCTCCTATGTACCTTTACTGTTTACCTTAGGTGGCTGTCAGTTCACTGTCCATCTGGACGATGTCTTTCACAGATTAGTGCTTAAAGATGTAGAACTAGAACTTAAGAAGTCAATGACCGGGTGACACAGTGAAGCATCTAAAAAGGGAACAAAAGGAACAATCTCCCAAGCATTCATGAGATACTGTATTGTTGGTCACAGAATACAGGACTAAATCAGAAAAGGAATTATTAAAATCACACAAACTGTTCAAAATGGCCAACGTTGATTGAAGCGGCTGGATATGCAGGTCAAATTCAAAACCAGACTGCTAAATCAGCAAGTGGAGTTCTCATCAGCACAGCAGGAGGAAAACGAAGCAGCTTCTTTAATTGACTGCTCAGTCTCTTTTCTATAGCTTTCTTCATACAGCTAAAGGAGACCAAACAGTCTGTTGTCTTGACAAAAAAGTTGATCAAACTAGTTCTGTGCATTTTAATTCAACAGCTTTCCCAGCTATGTCATCCACTTCAGCAAAATGTAAAGCTCTCCCATTACTCTCATCTGAGGTGAAGTGATGAAAGAAAAGCAACCTGTCTAGAACTGGAAACCACAGATCCAGCTTTTCTGTAAAAGCAAGGAAATAACTTCTATTTATCTTTATTGTAAAAGCTTGGAAAGCCAATTGTGCTATTCGTGTGACCTTAATAAAGGATGAGCTGCTGGAACACATGGCAAACGTATTGGTCCTGTCAAGGAATTATTAAACAGAATACTCTTCACTGTTCATTTGAAACTGGGAGAAAAAACGTTTAATCAGGTTATAGTCGCTACTCTCAGATTTGCATTCACACCACTTATTATCTTTAACGATTAGCATAAAAAATATCCTAAATTCAAACCACAGAAAATTCACCACCATTTTTATCTGATACTTATTTCCAATACAGTGCTTGAAAAGTATAAAAATTCTTTGAATATTATGTATTTTTTGAATATACACAAGAATATCACCTAATAGAGTGGTTATCAGCCACCACATGGGGTATACATCTTCTTTCATAATAACTACCTTTCAGCATGTTCTCCTATTGTCTTCTTATTTTTGAAACCTATCTCTCAACTTACAAAGCACTTAAAATAAAAGATGTAAGACTCTGTAAATGCCAAATCACTCACTTTTTCTTCCCTTTTCTATCTGTAGGGTCTTTTAAGAATGCCAACTCACGGGCTCTTTTTTTTTTGCTGAAAGAAACCCCCAAACTACAAACAAACCCCCACTTAAAACCATCTCCCTAGACAACCTCCTGTAGGGCTGTAAACACTAAGCAACATACACTGCTTGCAAACCTGTGAAACCTTCCATTGACACCATGCCAAATGAGAATAATATGACACATGCTCTTTTACCCACAAGAGCACACTTATCTCCACTTGGATTACAAGTGGCCCAGGCATCTGTTTCCATACAGCATCTGTCACAGGAAGAAAATATAAATGTGGTGGGTTGACCCTGGCTAGATGCCAGGTGCCCACCAAAGCCATTCTATCACTCCCTCTCAGCTGGACAGGGGAGAGAAAATATAATGAATGGCTCATAGGTTGAGGTAAGGACAGGGGGAGATCATTCATCAATTACTGTCACAGGCAAAAAAAAGTAATGTAATTTATTACCAATCAAATGAGAGTAGTACAATGAGAAATAAAACCACATCTTAAAAACACCTTCCCCCTTACTCCTCCCTTATTCTCAGCCTTAACTTTACTCCTGCATTTTCTACCTCCTGCCCCCAAGCAGTGTAGGGTGACAGGGAATGGGAGTTGTGGTCAGTTCATCACACATTGTCTCTGCTGCTCCTTCCTCCTCAAGGGGAGGCCTCCTCACACTCTTCCCCTGCTCCAGCATGGGGTTCCTCCCATAGGAGACAGTCCTCCATGAACTTCTTCAATGCAAATCTTCCCACAGGCTACAGTTCTTCACAAACTTCTTCAGCATGGGTCACTTCCATGGAGTGCAGACCTTCAGGAACAGCCTGCACCAGTGCTGACCATGTGAGGTCACAACTTCTGCCAGTAAACCTGCGCCAGTGTGGGCTCCTCTCTCCATGGGTCCACAGATCCTGTAAGGAGCTTGCTCCAGCGTGGGCTTCCCACAGGGTCACAGCCTCATTCAGGCACATCCACCTGCTAAAGTGTGGGGTCTCCATGGGCTGCTTCACCATTAACCTCTGTGGGCTGCAGAGGGACAGCCTGCCTCACCATGGGCTTCACCATGGCCTGCAGGGGAATCTTCATTCCAGTGTCTGGAGCACCTCCTCCCTATCCTTCTTCACTGACCTTAGTGTCTGCAGAGTTGTTGCTCTCACATCTCACTCTTCTCTCTGCTACTGTTTTTCATAGCAGTTTTTTTTCCCCCTTCTTAAGTATGTTATCACAAAGTCACTACCACTGTCGCTGTTTCGCTCAGCCTTGGCCAGCAGTGGGTCTGTATTGGAGCTGGCTGGCACTGGCTCTATCAGACATAAGGGAAGTTTCTAGCAGCTTCTCACTGAAGCCATCCCTGTAGCCCACTAACTACCTAAACCTTGCTAAGCAAACCAAATATGAGCTTAAATTTGGAAGAAAGGTTACTATCCGTTTCAAATGGAGAGACAGAAAGACAGTGCATAAGGAGTATCAAAATAGGGTTCATTATGTTCCTATGTGCCATTCAGCATTAGATTGGCAAGCAGCAGTTGTGGCTGCTATATATGGGGAAATGACTGGACAAGATGGTAAACAGTGCAGCCACCATTTTTCATATATCTCATACCACAGAGCCTCAATCTTGCAGAACTGAACACACACCACCTTTTTGTGAAATACAGACTGCGCATGATGATGAGTAAGAGCTACCTACCCTCTACTTTATGATCCTGTTTTCAGTAGCCTCTTGTATTACTCCCACACTGCTCTGGGTCTGATAAACTCTCCAATCTCAGCATTTTCAGTGCTGTTCAGAAGCTTAGAAAACACCACCCCACACTGAGTAACAAACATCTCAAATATCATGAAGCAGGTAAATCCAGGGTTAACTGGTACTGCACTGGGAATTATAACAAGTGTATCTGAAGATCTGGTATAACTGAGTTAGATTTCAAACAATAAGCACAGACCTATCTTGTCTTCTCAAACTGATTTTTCAGTTGTAGCATAATGAACTACTATCATGTTACAGTATCACTGTATATCTGTTGTTAGCTGAAAGGAAAAAAAAAAACAACTTATCCTTGCCCGCACTTTTATGATGATATAAAAGCTATCAGTTCCATCTTTTATATAGCATAAAAAATACAGCCACAGACAGCAAAACAAGTGCTCCTCTCATTAGCTTACTTTCTTTTTTTATCCAGTATTTGCAACTGAAGGGCATAGAATAAAGACCCAAGACATCTGGGCAATGAAGCAAGTGCTGTCATGTGTCATGAGTGTCACAGCCTGGTGCCAAAGATCACCACTGTTCTGCAGCTGCTGGTGCCCATGATCACAAATGGCACTAAGTGGTACAATGCTCTGCTGTATAAGCCGAGACAAAGAGATGAACAGGTCTACAGCACTAACTTCTTCTCACCAGATGATGGTGGCTTATCCTTTCCTTCAGAGTCTTGTACTTTTGTGTCTGCTGAAGAACTCTGTAAATCTTTCTGCTTTTCTAAGCATCCTATGAAGCTTCTGCCAGAATCATGAAAATAGGGTAACAGTGTAAGACTAAAAGATTCCCCACACTTTCAGGACCCTTCCTTCCAGAACAAAGCTAAGGCAAAGAAGAAGGAAGACAATTCAGAGCTGCTAAGGCTATGTTCGTCATCTTCAGCATTCATTACTATCCTTTTTATGAAGCACGCAGTTTAAAACATCAAGCTAAAGCCAAGAAAGCTGGAGCATTCACCTGGCAGAATGCAACAGGCTGGACAACCAGAGCAGTGCAGCACCACACAGCTGTAGCTGCGTTGCTTCCCGTTCTGCAGCTAGCACAGCTCATGGCAAGCTCTCAGTAGCTGTGCAATGTGTGGCTTTGCACAGAACATGGCACCACTCCCAAAAAGGATCTCTAGAACCAATTACCGGGAATTAAATGCACCAAGAAAAGCTACCAGACTTCAGAAGTATCATACATTCAAAACAGACGTGAAGTGCAATGTTTTTACAATGAACTCCTGTCTCCACTGAAACAACTTGCCTGAAGGTATTTTCCACTGCTTGCCATCACTGACAAAGATTCAGGTTTGATTTAAAGCTGTTCCACAGCTTAAGCAGAAACCTACTGGCGTGATGTAAAACACTGCAGTAAGGTTTTCTGGGGTTTTTTTGCCTAAATTACAAATGTCCGGATAGTACAGTAACATTCCCTTCCTGTCTTAGGTATTCTGGCCTTTTATAAATCAGTGGGTCGAACAAAGTATTGAAGGCAAACATAACCTAACAAAATGGCAGACGACGACCATTACTGCCCAACACCCTCCCACCCTCACTCCCTTTTATTTTATTTTTTTAACAATCATCTTTTCTCAACTCACATGCTAAATTAAATCAACGATATTAACGCTCTGATGGGCAAGCTGCAAAAATTGGTGCTGGCTATTGAGGATACAATGATGCTCTTCAAAATAACCTGTAGCTCAGTAGCAATACTTCTATGCTGAAAAGCAGCAGTGTGCTGGGTGGGACTGCTTGCACTGCTGAAAATGCTAGTGATGGGCAGGAACGAAGGTGCTGATACTACCCCTTACCAGAAGGGTACACATTTCACCCATGGACTTCCTGGCTACACTTTAACTCTGTCAACTGTAATCTTCCTTCCTCAGCTCCTCACTGAAACTGAAAAGCTTTCTGTCTTTGCTCCTTCAACCATAAAACTTTAGTATCTAATAGCATTTCTTCCTAGAAAAGGTTGCCATAGTGATATGTTTATGTAATTAGAATGTTCTAGGAGCCTTCAGAATCACCACTAACATTAGCAGTCTTACTAAGGTTTCTAAAATTATTTATTTGCTAGTAATGTCCAGAACCCACTTAATAAATGAGAACCTAAAACAGACTATGAAATGGAAGGGGAAAAAAACCTCTCAGAGGGAAAGTTTTTCCTTTTAGACGGAATTGCACTAGGACTACATACCAATTTTATTTATTTTTTTAAAATTTTATTTTTTTTTTAATTCATAGTAATACATGCATATGCATTTGTCATAGTTTAGGGCTGGGCTGGCCACTAAGTCCTGGACAGATGCTCTCTATTAACCCCTCTCCCCTCCCCAGAAGGAAAAAGAGAGTAAGGGAGAGAGACTTTATGGGTTGGAAAATAAAACTAACAGGTTTAATAAAACAGTAATACTAATACTACAGGATAATAATGTAAATAGGAAAATAATGAAGTATGTACAGATATGTACAAATATATACAAAACCAATATAAAATCCTCCCCCACCCTCCTGCAATGATGAATACGTCACCAGAGGCTCTGTGGAGCAGGGCACCGGAAAAGTCCCAGACTGGATCCAGCAGCAGGTGGGAGCGGGATGCAGGAACACACGAATCAGGATCAGCAGCAGATGAACCAGCAGGGTTCTGCTCGGACTTTGGCCATTGCAGGATCGAGACAGACAGAAGGGTCTGAGATGGAAGGACTCCAAGATGGAAGAAGAGTCGAGAGCTTTGTGATCCCTCAGCTTTACACTGAGTATGACGTATGTGGGATGGAATACCTCATTGGTCAGTTTTGGGTCCAATTCCCCCCCGTAGCCACAGACACGGGACCCATGGGGACACAGTGGCCTTGAGATTATCAACTGCAGCAGCACACACTGTCTGGAAAAACATGCTGCTAGTTTCAGCAAGTTCAGACACTTAGAAGAGACTGAGGTGAAAAGTAAAATCACTACATAGAAAATTAGCTCAACTTAGGTCAAACCAGGACAGCATTAAGAAAAATAACAACTGCAGAAAGTCAGGAACAGAGATCAAGTTTCAAGAAAAAATTGGATTTCATTCACGTTTCTTCAGTTTAGCGTGCACACACACACACAAAAGAATGTGATAAGCAGCTTCACTTCAATAATGCCAGAAAATAGTAAGTAACGCCATTTTAATTAATCAGGGTGATGAATTTCAAAGGAGTGGTTTCTAGTAACACCACTCGGGTGTTTTAACACTGCAAGTCCTAGCTCTATATATAGCACCTACAACTTCTCACTGACTAATAGTTCAACTACAGCTAGACCAAAATGCATTAAGAAGGTGCCTTGTATGTGACACCACTTACAGGAACAATTTCAAATTAATAACTTAAACCTGGCTGGCCCTGATCAAACTCCATCATAAGACCAGGCAGTGCCCAGCCTTAAGGGGCAGATCAGGTGTTGCACACTTAGCATTTACAAGTGACTCTTTCTTTTCCTTCTCTGTAATATTAGCCCCAGACTCCAGCTCCCAAGAATTTCAAGACTCCAAGCAACCACAAATCATGGGATCTAGTAGCCTGATTAACATGGCCTTCCACAAAGTTGAAATTAATATGCTATCACTTCTCCAAGGAAGAGGTTTACATTCCTACTGGTGGTAAAGAAGAAACAGAATAGGGAAGAGAGTACAGACTCACTTTTTTTTTTTTTTAAGCTGGGGTGTAGGTGAATCCTTCTTTACCTTAATGTTACAACCAGTCTTTAATGAGATTTGTTCCAATTCACTTGTAAAATAGTCCTCTTAAACTTCTCAATAATGGGAAGAACACAAGAACTGGGGTACCCCAAATCAACCCACTTAAAAAAAAATAAAATGTTGAAGGAAGATGAAAAACTTCATCAAATGCAGTATGTTTCCATTTACCAACATCACATCCTAAGCAGACCACATATTAATTCGTTTAGTAGCTTTATATACATAGGCAGATAAAATATAGCTTAATTATAACATTCATGGTATATTAACCTGCTATATGAGATGGATGATTTCTAGCTCATGTCCTTGTTTTAAGAGTCAAACAATGTACATAGATACACTCATGTTTTCGTAAAAAATTTCAGCTTTAGCTTCAGAACTGCCTGCCACAGTCACCATACACTGTAAACAGCCCTCTGACCATCTTGGTGGCCTTGCACTGGTCTTGTTCCAGTATATCAGTCTCTTGCTTGCCCCAGACTGGGCACAGCATATCAGACACAGTCTCACAAGGACAAACAGAAGGGAAGGATCACTTCCCCAGACCTGCTAGCTACACATTTACTCATGCAGCTCAGGATACAGCTACCCTTCCTTGCTGCCACAACTTACTGCCAGGACTGCGGCTCACTCACATTCAACTGGTTGTCCATCACGACCTCCAGAACTGTTTCCTAGACTGTCGGCCTGCTATGCAGCCCATACCTCACCAATTTGGTGAGGATGCGACCAGGGCCAAGGCCTTGGCATAATCAAGGTATACTACATCCTCTTGACCACAGTGCCAGTCATTTCATCATGGAAAGCAATGAAGTCACTCAGGCATGACTTGCCCTTGGCAAATTCATGGTGGCTGCTCCAAATCACCTTCTTGTCCTTTGTATGCTGAGAAACAGCTTCCAAGAGGATTTGCTTCACAACATCCACAGGGACTGAGGTTGCGCTGACTGGCCTGTAGTTACCTGGATCCTCCTTCCTGCCCTTCTTGAGGCTGTGTGCGATGTTTGCCTTTTTCCAGACACCGAGAACCTCCTCCAGCTGCCATGGCCTTTTGAAGATGACAGGAAGTAGCTTTGCAATGATGTTGCCCAGCTCCTTCAGCACCCTTGGATGTGTCCTACTTGGTCCTGTGGACTCATGTATGTGCAACTGGCTCAAATTATTCTTAACTGTCTTCCTTTACTGTGAGCACTGCTTCATGCCCACAGACTTTGATAGCAGGTTCAGGGACCTGGGAACTCTGAAGGTAAGACCTATCAGTTGAAAAGGCAGGCAAACAAGGCACAGAGTATCTCTGCCTTTTTAATGTCCCTTGTCACTAGGTCCTCTGTCACACTGAGCAGTCTGCTCCCAGTTTTGCTACCAGTGCACTCACAGAAACCTCTCATGTTGTCCTTCACCTCTCTCGCTAGTCTCAACTCCAGCTGAACTTTGGCTTTCCTCACTCTGATCCTTCATGCACATTCCTCCCACATAGCCTCTCCCTGCTCCCACCTGTTGTGTACTTCCTTCTTGTGTTTGAGCTCAGTCAGAAGCTCCACGTTCATCCATCCTGGCCTGTTGCCATGCTTGCTCAACATCCTGCACATGGGAATGGACTGTTCTTGTACTCTGAGGAAGCTGTCTTGAAGATCAACCAGCTCTCCTAGGCCCTTCTGCCCTCCAGGGCAGTCTCCTGTGGGAGACTGAACAGACTAACATCTGTCCTTCTGAAGTCCAGCATTGTAATCCTGTTGTTCATCTTGCTCACTACTCTCACAATCTAAAACTTTACAGGCACCTGGTTGCTGCAGCCAAGACTGCCTCATCCTTTATATCCTAATCATCTTCTGCTTCAATCCATGGAAAACAAGAGACAAAGTCTACATTGATGTTTAACAGTCCGGAAAATACTTGCTTGTTAATCAGTAAAATGAGGTCATTTTGTAACTAACACAGATTTCACATAGCTGCTTTTATAAATGAAAACAAGACAACTTTAAATGATGGTGCAATATGAAGAAATTAGGCTGACATGCAAAAAAACCCCAAACCCATACTGTGTATGAAATCATGCAGCATTTTGTATCAGCTAGGAAATGAATCACCCACCACTGTATCTATAGGTTTCCATGTGATGACTACTCACATGAAAAGGTGCTTTTAAAAATCATAATCAGCATACATCATCAGTGGTACAGAACTTACCTATTTTACATGCACAAAACAAGCCCGCATAACAGCAAGTGAATCTAAATCCATCTTTCTTCTTACAAGTGGTCACTCTTTTACTTTTAGAATTTATGCCTCTTGGCAGAAGAGGGACAAAAGGTTTTTTAAGTAAAAAGCCTTTCAAGGATAAAGTGCAAAAGGCAACATTACATTTGGCTTCTTGTAGGAGAAAGGAAATTGGATCTTAATTTCAATTAAAATGAAGCATAGATGATGTGGTTAAGAACCCCTTTTGTTGTAACTTACCTACGTTTCTATCTATAACTGCACTACTTCACAATTTGCCTGGAAGGGAAAGATTTATTAGCGCAGATTATGCTCTGCATACCATTCTATATCCACTTAAAACTTATTTCCTGATGTAGACATATTAAAGTACACAAATTAACTGTTATGCCTACTTCATGCATAAAGTAGGATTACACAAATCAGATTCTATGTCACTATTAAAGGAATCTCTCCAGTAGGTAAGTAAAACACAACTTACAACTACTGTGTGCTTCGTTTATATATACAGACTACTCCACACCTATTTACATAGTTATAAAAAAATGAAGAGAGGCTTCAGTAAAATCTCTGTTAAATACACATTACTTCAGAGAAGCCTCATGGAGAGATACTTGTTTTTGAATGAGTGCAGGTGTCAAAGTAATACTCCTGTCAAATGTATTAAGAAAGCAAGAAGTATCATAATCGTTCAGTACAAAGGCAAGACAACAATCACATTTGACAAATGGGAAAAGCATGTACTCATTCTTGCCAAGAGTTATCTTGCCAGCTGCTTAGAGCAAATATCCATTTTAATTCTTTCACAGCCTTGCAGCAATGGTGAACTTCTGCTGAATTAAGATCCAGCCGGTCTCAGGTGGAAGCACTACTGGAGAGACCTGACTGATCCAGACTGTGGGAACTAGGCTAAACATCTGCCCGTTGCAAGATGTACTGAGGACAGAGCATGGGTTGGACTGCTTCAAAGCCAGGGTGCAGCAACATGTGTTGTGAAGATTCTCCATGGGAACAAAACCTTCCTTTCTCAGAAAGATGGAGGACAGTTTTCTGGCCTTTGCAACACATGGCTTCCTCAGCAACAGGAAAACATGTCAGAGCAACATAAGAAACTATTAATGGAATTTGAGGGGACAATTATGCTTTCACTTGATCTTTTACAAAAAATATTTTAGGGGGCAGGGAGTAATGTATATTTACAAAGCTTCTGTAGATTAACTAGTCTTCAATAACAGTCCAGTATAGAACTGCAAAAATTTGTTTAAAATTTAACACATAGTAACATCAAAACAAACAAATGTTTCCATGGAGACAACTACCTAAATAAATGCTCACAATGGATCCAAGGCGTGACGTCACCCAGGCCTGCCTGCAACCATAGTAACGTGCCAGTGTAAACAGAAATATTTTTATTTTTCTATCTAATAATGTCATAGAATTAGCAGTTTTATGGCAGTGCTTAAACCATATTCCAGCAGTGCTGAGTGGTAACACTTCTAAAATAAGAGCAGAGGTATTTATATCAGGGCTATTACTATTACCATATTAACTACATACAACACGTGGAGTATGTGTATGGCATAGCTAACATATCAAATATCCCAGAGCAGTTGTTGACCCCAATAAACAAAGAAATTTAAGTTCCTAAGGCAACATGCCAGAATCCTGGTCAGAGATCAGTAACATCTATTCTTCTTGGATATTCTGCTTTCCTTAATACAAAAAGAGTTCTTAGACTGTTGTGTCTCACTGTCTTGCTGGATTAAGAAGAATGCAGCCACATGTTGCTTTTCATACCAAATGCAGAACACTTCTGTGCCCTTCTCCTGTGTCACCAATGAGCTTGCTTTCTCCAAAGCAATTAGATTCACTAAACCCATATTTGCACTCTGTAAGCACAATACAAGACACACAGCCTACAAATGTTTGCATCTCTGGAAGAGTAACATAAAGGAAACCGTAAGCTAATGGGGAATATTTCCAAGAAGGAAGGCAATAACTTCAGCTACTAAAAAGATACCCATGGAATTCCCATTCTCACTAAAACCATCCATTTTCACATGCTACTGCATGTCTGCAAGTTGTACATCTCTAAATTCAGTAGATCCAGATTGCATTATCACTCAGTTTGCAAAATGTAGAAGACATCAGATAGCATGTGAAAAATGTATGCTTGGAATGATCTATTTATACTAAAACCCTACATTTCATCAGTAGCCTGGGCCACAGGGAAATTGAAGTTGTTATCCTTACAAAAATGGTGAAATACTATTTTTGGTCCTGTCATGGGAATTTCACATACAGTAATTTATGAAAACTTACCTTCTCATAGAATATGACCGTGACTTTGTCTTCAAGTATGGCAGTGAATTTAAGGACCAGTTAGAGAGAATTACATCCTACAAAGTATTTTCAGGCTTCTTTTTCTTTTATTTTTTTTTAACAATGATATGAGCAGGTTTTTCAGAGAAAGAGTTGCTTCATTTTTTGCTATTTAAAGAGACAAAGCTGACCTGATACCAATTAGCAAAAGAGATTTTTACATAACTTTAAGCAAGGAGCTAGCTTTGAACTGAAAATTTACCCTGCAACCATAGCATTACTGTTGTATACATACGAAGAAAAGAGTTCAACATCTCAAGTTTTGACTGTGAAACTATAATATTCAGTAAGGAAAGCTTACTACATAGTTGCATTTACAGTTATGTACACTTTTGTTGGTTTCACTGCATTTTTAATATATTTCATCCCACAATATATTGTAAAACTACGTCATTCACTCTTCACAATTTCTTTCACTTTGAGGTGCAACATGCATAGAAGGTTAATGATATCATATGATATGTTTTTATTGTATGTTTTTATAAGCTAAAAAAAAGAATCCAAACAAAAACTTCTGTACTTACTATAGAAATGGCAATCTATCCCAACTGTAATAATGCAATTCAAATATTTGGCATAAAGGTAGGTGGTTTTCCTCTGATCTCTAGGGATGCAACTTACAAATATTCATGCATGCGACTACTCTCACAAGTGGGCTTTGACTTTTCATTTCAAGTAAATCCATTGCAAAATTCATTGCTGCTTAATTTCTTGTATTTTCTGAGCTGACAATAGAAATTTTTTAAAATAGAAAAGCAAAAAAATCCCAAAACACACAACAACTTAACTTACAATCCTTCAAATTGAAAGGATTTGTGAGACCCCTAAGAACCTACAAATTACTGTTAAGGAAAAATACCTGGGGGGGCGGGGAGGAGCGGGGATATCACCCAATTTACATCTTTTCTTACCAAACAATGCAATTTGAAAAATTCTTCTTTCATGTCTACTACTGCGCATTCTTTGCATTAGATTATTTCTTCTTCTTACCCTAAAGAACATACAGATCTTGTGCTTACACGAAGGCCTTCAGTGGACCTTTTATACAAGATAAATCAACAGCTTAGAGTTCAGTCTGACCTAACATCCTCATGCAGAAGAAAAACAGCACTCTACACTTATTTTCTCATTTGTAATAAAGGTTCATCAAAATTTCCTCAACCTTTATGACAACATAAACTAAACCTTAATTGAACTAATCTTTGAAATACAGATCTTCAAAGTCCCAGCTTGAAGAAGCATCACAGACTATTCAAAACTCTGGCAGAGGTGGAGAAGGAGGTGTTGAGACTAAAAATATGTTCATTACTTCTCAGGACGGAACTGATAAAATCTCTCCTGCAGCAGAGGAAGTTACCAATCAGTGAATAAACCACTATCTTTCAGTAGCTCTTAGGTAAACTTATCTGTTACTAATTTCCCTGTTACTTTACCCTGACTATCAGCAACACAATTCCTACCTATTTTGCCAATCTGTAGCAGAACAATAAATGAAGCCTGGGAAAGTTAACAAGATGACAAACAAGGGCTTTATACATAAGCATAGTAATTCATAAATCCAAAGAACAATTCTACTAGATTAATTATTTTCTAGTGCTTGAACAGCATGTGTCACGGTCATAAACTGCATGTACAGCTGGCTAGAAAACAAGCCCTGCTAAACATGGTGGCTTCCCGTTAATAGGCCCAACACTAAACCTGTTTGGAGGTTCCACCACAATGCTAGATGGCAATTGTACTGGGGTATGACAAACATCTCTCCTCATCTTTGGGTGTGTTCTCTGGCCAGACTATAAGTGTCAAGATCCCCCAGCCCCATCTCACTGAGCCCCTATGGCTGACTATAGGAATTCCCAGGCCAAAGTCCATCTTCTGAGACGCAATTTAGCTGAACCTAAAAACCACAGTGAAGTACGGAGCCTTCTGAATACCAATAAGCACGACTCTTATTGAGGCATAGAAGCACTTTCTGGGGAGCTGGAGATTCTTTCATAGTGTTTAATGTGTTTCATTCAACACAGATGGAGAAAAACTCACGTTGTCAAAAACCCTTAGTGCTCTGCTGGGAAAAAGCTGCTTGTAAAATGGAAATGGGTAAGATTTTATTTTGTGAGTATGCCTGTTTTGATGCATCACTAAATCTGTCATTATCCTTTAGCTTAGGGTTAAATGTAAAACAAAAGAGAAAGCAAGGAAAAGCAGTTGTCTGAACATGCTCGAGAATCCCTGTATACTCTGCCTGTGCATAAGGCTTCTAAGTTACAGCACATTACTAACACTTGTGTAACTGCAGCCATTAAATCTTCCCTTGCTAAAACTTAAAATACTATAGGTGAAATAAACGTGATTAGACTAAAAAGATTTGCTGACATATGCTCTCAAGAATAGAGGTAAAAAACAAAAAAAAACCCAACACTTAAGAAAATGAGGAAGGATACCTACCAAAAGCATGCACACAAAAAAACAGACCTTCCTAAAAAAGACAGCAAATCTCAGCAATTGTAAGTTTCATCACCTGCCATTGAAGCAATATTAATTCTAAAAGATAAGAATATATTGCATACACATTATATGTACATCCACAGGTGAGGAATGAGCAAGTAATTAATAAACAAGATAAAAATGCCTTTGCATTTGATGCAGTTATCTTCTAAACTATTAAATACTAGGTAGAGAGAGGAATAGATAGCATGCCTCTTCCAAGTGCAATGACAGCAGTTCACAGTGGTCACAGGAGAAAGGTCTCAGGAACTGCTGAAGCAGTACCTCCCTGCATGGGCAGAGACAAGAACACCCCAAGCTGAGCTGAGGCTGCTGAACAACTGCAAGGGGTTATGCTGACATTCCCCTTGAGCCTTAGGAACCTCACAACTCGCTCCAGCAGAAAAGGACTAGAGTCCTTCTACGCCAGCAGGCACCAAAACCGATACTTCTATCTGATAATATTGTACAATTGTTTATGCCATATCATGGGTTGCTCCTATCACTAGCTTATCCAGATACTGACATGAGAAAGTAGTGCTAAGATTTATTGTTTCCTGTGATTATAGATACAGAGAAACCTTTAAGTTGATAACAGTCGAAGAAAATTTAAAAATAAATGCCAGCATATTCTATCATAGATCAAAAAAAGAAACAAACAACCCTAGAGCCTGAACATCCATTTCAAATAAGCTAGTTCACTAACAGTACAAAATCTGGCAACACAGCTTCCAAAAAATACAAGTAGGGACTCAAAGAAAAAGTGGACTGATACAAGAAGAGGGTTGGAGTGTGCATATATAGTGTTTTAAATTGCCTCGACAAGATCCCTGAGGAGCAAAGAAACAAAGAAAGAAAGAAATCAAATAACTAATGCCATTTTAACTGTGCATGTTACACTGGACAACATTTAAAGATCAAGGGCCTTTTCTTCTCTGCCTTTCTAAGCTTTGACGCATTCTAAAGGGTCAGTGTTTTTATCAAGTTTTCCCAACTACCTTTGTAAGCACTCAGCTTGCATGTGCCCCTAGCATTACATCACAGTAGTTGAGAGCATGAGCCAAATAAATGTTCCTACAAGCTACAAGTACAATTAAGGGACCTTTCATAAAGCATGTCCCTCAACACAATGAGGTGTGAGACAATTTTTAAACAGTTACTGTGGCAATAAAAAGCTGAAAAGATAGGGCTATCAGATCACAAACTAGGGAGAGGGGGAAGATTAAAATGATCCAATTCTACACATAGAGTGAGAACAAAAAAATTATTTGGGGCTTCATACAGAATATGCTGGACCAGCTGAATATCTTCCCTTGGATTTGACAAGTTTCTGGAACAAGTCTGCCGAGGTTTTCAATGTGGGGAGATAGTTTCACTAAAGCTCCAGTTCGCTCACAAAAATAAGCTAGGACCACTGAGATAATCCTAACCAATTAATCACGGCCATGAGCCTGCATCACAAATTCACCATCACGTTGGCATGGCCCTACACTTCAAACTTGAGTAGGTATTGTGCTGGACATCAGGACTGGTGTTAGAATAATGGCTTTTACTACCTTAGCCTCAGTGCTCTGAGGCTGAGTTTTGGCAAGATGTAAAACTACATCCTGAATTCATTCAGATATCCTTCAGGAAACACTCACATCATTCACTGTAGTCAAAAAAATATTTTTCTTGGAATAGCCTGCATTTGTCCTGATCATATCGTGCCTCTTTGTACAGCATAACACCTGAAGTCAGTTTTAGATAGCAGGAAAGAAGCTGAAAGCTGTAGCTTCACACAATGCAAGACAGTTTCATAAAGAAACAAGAAAGAGATGAATTGCGACAAAGTGCCTCACAACATCTGTAGACAACGGGAGACCAATTTAGATGGTATCTACAAAACATGTTGGGAGTCAAGGTAAAGATGGCAAAAAGGAACTTACTTGATTTTACTGAAGACAATGTCAACATCTGTGATTGTCACGTTCTTCCCGTCTATCACATGACAGTCCTTACATAGCTTTGACCAGTTCTTCCCATGCATTTCTTTTCCTGTGGCTCTTGTATCACCATGGATGGCAAATTTTCTAAAGGCCTCTTCCAGGGCACTTAATTCTCCTGCCATAGCTCCCTCATGGGAGCTGTTTGAATCACAGGATAATCGTTTTGCTGCCCGGTCCTTTGCTGGATCTGAAGGAGACTTTGGAGGAGTCTTATTCGCAGGTTTGGTCGACTTCGCTTTATTGTCAGCCATTGTGCTACAAAGAAGAGGAGGGTAAACTCATTACATTAATTTGCACTAGTTTACCTTCTGTTAGGCTACAGGCTACAGTCCACGTCACCACATATGAAGAACAGCTGATCTACAGAGTTAGCAAGAAGTTAAGGTCCTCCACCACCAAACAGCAGTCTATACATAAAACTCTGCCCATCTAGAAAAAGATTCTAGCATATTAAAAAAAAGGCGCAGGGAAAGAACACTGCAAAATAGGGCACAAAGCTAATTTCACCATCATTACATCAGCCAGCAAGAGAACACTTAGTGTTTGTTGGGGACTTTGTTTTGGTTTTTTCCCAATAGCAATCACCACAGTCTCTCTACTGATTTGAATAAAAGTATGCCCTTTACATTGTAGGCAAAACTACCTACTTTTATTTCTGATGGAAAAATAATCAGCCCTTTATTTTCTTGGGTTTGGCTTTTTAATTATTTTCTATTGAAAAATGAAATATTTTGAAAGTGCAGCAAGAATATTACTGTTATAACCCTTATGTTACATAATGTAAGGGCTAACATGTAAGGAAGACTCAGAAACACTTAGACAAGTCTCTCTTGCTAACAAACCATTAATTTCTCAGGTTTATGCCCTAAGAACTGTAGCTGTGGAACTCATTTGCAATGAATACATTCATGATGCAGGAGCACTGAGAATGGATGTCATTACTGTGGAGTACAGCTTTGACATTACCCTGTGTTCATGTAGTACAGGTTTGTCTTTTAAAAGAAACCTTAAGCCGAGCAACAGAACACTGATGATATTTTCAGGTGTCTTCACAAAGAAAAACCCCTAACACGGCAGAAGCATGCCACAGAAGCCTTTGACTTCTGCCCATCCCCTCTCAGCACGGCAGAAGAGGCACTGAAGAGCCTAAGGATAAGGGCGTACTGTGTGTCTGTCCCAGCAGCTACATGCAGACTGTTGTCACACTCACACTTGTGGTGCTGCTACAAATTTTAACCCATAAAGACATGGCTCAGTTATCAGAAGATTGGCAAATGCTGGATAAGGGCTGGAAAGCCCACCACATCTCCTCCATTCTTCTAAAGTCACAGCTGCACATGTATGTGACTAACATATGCAAATATTAGCAAGTATCTCGTTAAGGTTTTATTTCTGCATTAGATAGAAAGTTTGTTTGGCTTATATACTGTGCTCCAATACAGACTCCTCAGCAATAGAAACAATTCTAAAATACTAGCTCTTCTGATATTGCTTAATCTCTGTCACTTGAACAACCCTTTCCTTCCCACTGCAACAGAACTACCCATAACTACTCACTATGCAGCAGTTACTGTTCAGCCTCATGATCAGAAACAATCTTTTAATAAAAACTATACTAAAGGACCTTTGTCCCTTCCACTTGAGCAAATGTGGCATGACCAAAGTACTATTGTGTATTTTTGAAAGCATGCAAGTAAATACTTAAGAACCTTGTTATATCTTAAGCCTGGTGATCCTTCTGTTTTGTTTACACTGTCAGCACATGTTTTGGCCAAGAAACCAAGATGCTAAATTAAAATTAATATGACAGGAATTTACTAACTGTAGCCTGAGAGTTATATGTGCACCTGTGAAATAAGAAGAAAAGCATGAGGAAAAAAAAGTTTGAAAAGTTAAAAGTTCATTAAAATGTTAAAAATTTAACCAATCCCCATTCCTTTGTGTCCTGCCTGCTCTCCAAAGTACAGCAATTTTACCTCAATGAACTTTTGTGAAAGTCTCCCAACACTGAAACTCTAAAACAATAAGCACCAACAGTAAACTGTAATCTTCTACAAGTATTACAGATGCATACATTTTTACCAAAATAGTGGTTAGGTCAGTCTAAACTGATTCATCAGGCTACACACGTTTGGTACCAAAACATAAGAAGAAAACAAAAACACTGCTGACACAATCTATACAAAAGAGAACTACATTAAAAACCAGAGCATGAAGATCTATGGTCTACCTCTGTCTCTGAGGAAGCTTGACTTCAAAAAGCAGAAGGCTCTTCCAAGCTTGCACCACTTCAAATCCACTGAGCCAGAAACTAGAATCAGACATTTTCCAAGCTAACACTAACTGGAAAAAGGCAGAAAGTACCCATCAGCAAAAAACAAAGTCTGCATTTTAATGTCTGCATAAAACATTAAAAACCAAAGTTACCCCCATAAGCAAGTAACAGGACAGAAGAAGGTGGAGATCTGCCATAGTAAGGTATGGGCAGCTCATATAATTTTGCAATTTTATTTTGTGCCAAATAAACCGTTCAAGAGATTTTTGGGAGAGAGTTCCCTCTTGCTCTTATCAATTCTGTCAAGAATCTATACTTTGTGTGAGTGTCCTTGAATGATACAGTAATTGTACAGTTTCCAAACTATAAGCAAGAAAACCTCTGTGCCGCTCAGTCTCATCTGCAATTAGAAAAAATAACCACGTTTACATTTTGAAGTATCTCCTGAACAAAATCTTTCTTTAGCCAGTGTCAGTGTCTTGCTGGCCAACTTTGCCTAATCCCATGTCACCCACAACCATAACTCAACTTCGCACAGCACAGCAGAAATGCTTTTTAAAAAGCAACTAGTGATATCAAATAATGAGCTGAAACCCACGACTGAAAGGGTTTTGATTTTCTGAATCGTGAGATTTTTTTAAATGACATTATTTTTTGCCCATACTACTGTCTTATACTGTCTTCAATATGATAGCTACATCTATTGAAAGATACTATGTTACTTACTTTCAGTTGCTAATAAATTAAAATTTTATAAACTTGGTGTAGGAAAAACGCTGAAAGGATATTTGGCTCTGAGAAAGAAAGTTCACTTCTAGACTTAGTACTCTCAGACATCAATAAATGAACTTTGTATTGGGGTGTTCTGAGTAATTCTGGGTCATGGGGGAACAGGTCACACTCTATAGAAAAGGCTTCACTTTCGAATAGTGAAATCTGGTATGCAAAGCAGACTCATTTCAAAGAAATCCTCACCATCTAAAGCAGAAGGTCAAGGGAAGATTAAAACTAGGGCTCTGCTGTGGTTGCCAAAAATTGTTATGGATATTCCTTTTCTGGTTGAACCATAATTACAGTTTAGTTGTTAAAAACCCTCATAATAGAATGAAAATCACTAAAAAGAAGCAACCTGGAGTGAGCTCCTTCAACTTTTTTTAGCGATTAGAGAGGAGGAAGGAGATCATGCCATGCTGAAGAAATGATGTCTCAAAGCAAAACACAGAATAACTTGTTTGCTAAAAATTCAAGATCAAATGCAGTTTTGAGTCTTCCTTACCCTTTTTTACCTGGACAAAGGGATGAGAAGTTGCTTGCTAGCTTCTGCTAGAAGTAATGCTACATTTCCAGAACCAGCAGGGGGAAGGAAGGAGGGACTAGCCACCAAGCTCATCCTGTCCAAATACTGCTAGCTCCAGCCTAGCAGGTCCACATCACCAAAAGAAGCCATATAAGACAATAACAAAGAGGTATAAGCAGAAGTTCATTAAAAAAAAAAAAAAATGAGTTCTAGAAATCCACAGAATATTTAGACAGCTAGGTGTTGTGTTATGAACTGCTATAGTCTGTGTCACATAATACTCCAGTATCATGAAACAACAGTTCTTGTCCCAACTCACTCTGCAATAGGTAAATAATACAGCCCATTATACAGACAGAGGTATCTGCATAGACAGAGATTAAGCTAGGGATTAAACTGACTGAGGTCATGACTAACTCATGCTAAAATAGACTGAAAATGCAGATCCGTGTTCTCAGCACATGCCTAACCCATTAGAAAAAAAGTTTTCTCGTATCATCAAACTTCCTTGCAGCCAGAGACTACAATACATACTAATCTGCAGAGATCCATCTGGGAGAACTCCCCTAGATAAAGTCACATATTCATCTGGATTCTTCTAAAAGTGAGCGGACAAGCAGCTCCTGTTTCTGTGAATTCCAGCTGCTGATAAATAAGTACACATAAATAAGCCCAAAGCCTCAGTACTGACCAACCATCAGCTCTACTGAGATATTCATGTTAACTTTTTTTTTTCACTTATCCACATCTTCTCCAGGAGTCAATATATCACAGGAATTCTGGTACGGCTTTGAGTTAGATTTGGAGAAATTGCTCTTAGTAGTAAACAGTCTCTCAGCATCAACACAGAAGACCTGAAGACTTACTAAAACCCAGAGTATTTCTGCCAACAATTTCAGCAGCTTATGCAACTCTATGGAATACACATGTATCCTACTTGGTCAGAATTCACTGTGGTACCTTCCCTGCCCTGTCCCTGAAAACGAACGCATGGCTAATCTGCTCAGGAAGTGCAGACAGCTTAGTATTTGTAACACAAGTTAGCATAGCTGCCATGTCACAGACAGGGAAACCAAAGCAGGGGGATGAGGAAACATGTCTGTTCTGCTGCCGGAGTTGACAACAAAATGAGGACCCTGGGACCCGTACTCTACACTGCTTTCACTATTAGGCCACATAAAGTTACATGATTGTATGGAGTGCTCTGAAGAGCCAATATTCTCTGACTCTGTGGAAGAAACATAAATATAGCCTCAGTAGTTGCAAATGTGTTAACCCAGTTTACAATCTCCCAAAAAAATGCTTTAAAAAAAATAAAATAAATCAACGGGAAACTATCAGAAGTGTGAATGCCTAGTTTTTTGGGCTACACCATGTGCTTTCTCATCTGCTTTGTCTAGCTTGCCTTTAGCGTGCTAGGAATATTCTGTCCTGATATAAATTGAATTGCTTGCATTTGCAGCAAGCGTTACAAAATCAGTTTTTAATGGAGGTCTTTTCTTGCAGTATTAAATGCCACAGAAATTAGTAAGAATGTATTTGTTTAAGACAGTACAAAAGACTAGAACACTACAGTAGATACTTACTACAGCCTCGGAAACAACCCAGTTAATAGAAAAGGCAGCTTATTTTAAAACTGTTTGTTCTTTAGAGTGTTTACCAACCAAGAACTGGCTAAAACAAGGTCAAAAGTCCTGTTAACTAAGGAAAACTTTCAGTTCAAACATTTCATGGCAGAAAGCATTCAAGCATCAAGCAAACCTCTGTTCAGGAGACTGCCAAGATTTATGAATTTGGAGAGAAGATTTAATAACACAATGGCACAGCTGTAATGCAATAATGGTACTACTAACATGTACTCTTTCCTGTAATGCTCGCCTTGCATATGTCAACCTTACTTCTCCTGCACAACACCTAGCTTCATTACAACTTGCAGCACAACTCCATAAAACGCCAAAGTTGTTTACACTGAGCATTAGGGTCATTCTCCAGCTGAAATCCAAAGTCTGCAGTCTAAATTCCTCATCTTGAGCCCAAAGACAGTAATTTGGATAAAACTGAATCTCTGCTCAAGCTCTCAATCTTAGCCGTGATCCCTCCCTAAGTTTACCAGATGCCCCAGACAACTAAGTAACAACAATTTACAAATTCTGTCCCTGACTTCCCTTCTGCTCTGCGATTCCTTTTGCTGTTGTTTTCACAACATTCAAGGCTCTGCTTTGCTTACAGTCACACCATAGAGCTTTGGCCACAAGGTAGAGCAGAGATGGTACCCTAACTGTACCCTAAATATCCACCAAGATATAATCCAAAACAGATTCCCGAGTCAGTCTTTCTGAAGCCTTCCTGCCAAAATGCAGTTCTGCTGTACATTTTGTCTCCATGATCTGCTAAGAAGGGCAAGTAGGTAATCCACACCACAAACCCAGACTTATAAGTAAAGATACTGTTCTACTATCTGCAAAATGTCACCATCAGGTTAAAAAAATCTCTTTCAAGTGCTCTATTCCATTGTTGCTAAGTCCTTAAGCCAAGTATGAGTATGCAGGCTTTCCAAAACTCTTGCTCTTTTTAAGGGCCATTCACACCAAAAATTTTGTCCAACTGATCTTTCTTGCATACTCACCTTCCAAAAGGGGGGAAAATATAGCAGACTAATCTGCAAAAGCATCTATACATCTATTTAGATGGCCAAGAAAAATAGGATTCTGCATGCAGTCAGATAGCATCTCTCATGCATGTGACCACATCAGACATTTGAATGAAGGTTCAAAAAAACAGTTGCCAGGAATCTAACAATTTTATTGAGAACCAGAAATAGAGTAGGGGGAAAGGAGAGCAATGGTGAACCCCTTGCAATGCAGTTAACACAGCCAGCAAGCTGAGATAAGTCTGGCATTACATAAAGATTTGAAAAAACATATGTTGTTAACAATAACAATTTTACTTCTGTTTCAACCTCACAATAAACTTCTTATTTCTGCACCATTCTCTTATAAACTCATCAACCCCAACTTCTCCACGCCTACATTCTCAGCTCCTCAGCCTAGTCAAACTACCACCCGTCCTAAAGATATTTCTTAGACAGTCTTGAACCTGAAAGGTCATTGGCTTTTAGAAAATAGGCATGGTACAAAGAATACTGCCCACAGGCACACACCCTAGCAGTTCTATGTTAACTGTTACCTGGTTTTACCTTCCATTCTCCTGCTAATCCTTCCTGTATATCAAGTCTTGGTAAGTGTGCAAGTGCTTAAGGTGTAATTTTTATCAGAATCTGTTTCTGCACTGTTGGTAAAACTTACCTACTGCACTACAAATAGTTCCCATCTAAAATTTCTTAAGATCTTCCAGCCACTCCAAGCAAAAAAGCAAGCAACTTTTCAATGAGCATGAGAGGGGCTATTTTTATGAGTGAATTGGATTAATAACATTACCAAACTGTGCAAGGCATTTGAATTTGTCTAACTGCATCTGTTTTATTTTAGTACTTGACCTATCTTCCCCATGTTTTAAAAATGTTACAGAATTGCAGTTAAAGGGAATTCTCATTTATTTTCTGTCTGTAATTATTTATGCCAAATAAAAACAGCAGAGACAAAGTACAGCAGATGGAATCTTTTTCCCACATTTTTGCATAAACATTCAAGCTGAGGGAAGGGATAAACAGCTGGAGAAAGCAACATCCTCCTAATAAAATGCAGTGCTTTAGACAATACACTTAAAGCTTCCCTTAAGCTTCCTTCACAGCTATCAGTAGGAACCAGAGTTAAGGCATTTATCTTCCGACTTCTTCTCTGGGCATGTTTCTCTACATGTGACGCTCAAGGGAATGAGAGCCATCCATTTTCCCTAGCATATAACGCGGAAGGAAAATGAGCAGAGAACACTGCAGACTGAGCAAAGATAACACAACTCCATCTACACTTAAATCCATCTTTCCTTAAAGAAAATTAATTCCTTGCACAGGCTTTATGAGGAAATGCATGGCTGAACCTCGATTACTCTTAACAATACGTGTGTTATCTAGCACTGTGGACAAGGGCAAGGCTGGCTAGATTATACAGCTACATTAAGACGTTCAGGAGGACAAACTCAGAGTAACAAAAAAGGTGGTCACTCAAGTTGTCCAATGCTTCTCCTTAGCAAAACAGTATTACAGACTTTGATGAAGTTACATATGACATTAAAGGAACAACCTTCGAAAACACATTATCAAGCACAGAGATTATTTTGAATGCTGACAAATGGCCATTAAAACTATTGCTATCTGCCTACATAGTTACTGCTACAATACCGCTTATATACAAAACCAAGTTTAGTTTTTAGTAAGCTTCATTCCTCCATTCCAAAGAACTTATTCATGAAATATCACCTCTTCATATATGCATAAACGAAGCACCTCTACACAGACACACACACCTTTACCAGCAGTAGTTCTATTACAACTTTTTTCTTTTAAAAGAAACATATTCACCTGACAACATTTAAAACCACACAAACACTGTTTACCTAACTAAAGAACTCTTAACTAGCTCTACAATATACTGTAATACCACTGTGTCACTTACACAAGGTTTCAACTATGAAGGCAAAAGCCTAAATACAGGCATCCACCACACATTTATATACTGGTGAACTCTTATCATGCATTTTTTTTCCATTATGCAACTATCCCATTTGAGGATTCCACTTACAGAGTACTCATCCTGAGCTCTGCTGGGCTGCTACCATTGGTAAATGAAGAAATGGAGTTCCTGAAGAGGTTCTACAGGGAAGTTGGGGAGGGACTTTTTACCAGAGCAGGTAGTGATAGAACGAGGTGGAACGGCTTTAAACTGGAAGAGGGTAGATTCAGACTAGATATTAGGAAGAAATTCTTTACTGTGAGGGTGGTGAGACACTGGCACAGGTTGCCCAGGGAAGTTGTGGATGCACCCTCCCTGGAAGTGTTCAAGGCCAGGTTGGACAGAGCTTTGGGCATCCTGGTGTGGTGGGAGGTGTCCCTGCCCATGGCAGGGGGTTGGACTGGATGATCTTTAAGGTCCCTTCCAACCCAAACCATTCTGTGATTCTATGAAATAATCTGGACACAAATATTCTGCAATTCCACACACAGGCATAGATACATGCCAGTGTCTAAAACAGCCTTCACAGAATAAAGTGAATACTACACTTTTGAAAAGGAAGAAGAAGATACACACACTGATTAAAGCACAACAAAAAAAAGAGCCTCAATTGTTTAGATAAGGTAATTTTTCATGTCATAGCAAAAAAAAAAAAAAAGACTTGGGAATCACATATTTAAAAAGACTGGTAGACAACAGCTGTTCTCCCAGTAGTTGGTCATACAATTAATTTACAGCTCCAAATAACATGCTGGGTCTATCATTACTTTGGGATTAGTCGAGTACAGGTGCTCCAATTTGTAACATTACAATTGTAGTTTGCTTAGCCTTATTTCTTCATACACTACACGTTGTCCCCTTCTGCCACCCCCATCCAGAGCAAACTACTGATCTGAACTTCCATAGAACCGTTTCAAAATATTTTGGGAAAGGCCATGAGTAATGAAGATACACCCATAGGTAAAAATCGTCAACAGAACCAAGTTGATGCTATTGTTGTGGATGCCATTAGATCAAAGAAAAACTGAGCTAACAGAGACTTCCAGGCCTTGAAAGCACTGTAAGATTTAACAGTCACCTCTGATCAAAGACCTGAAGACAGTATGAGCTATAAAATCATGAGATGAGATGTTTTACCATTAGAGACTTAGAGAATTCCACCAGTGTGATTTGTAAGGTGGCTGAAGTCACTTGAGTGAGGTATCCAGATACTTTTGCAGAGAAACTGCCTCACATACTAAATGGCTCTTTATTATCAAAGATATCAAAAAACTCAACAGCTGAAAATACAGGCTTCACCAATGCAAATTAGAAATAAAACGACCTTAGGGAGAGAGAATCAACCACTGGAAATACTAAAGGTAACTTCCAAGAATAGCCGCAAATCCTTCCCATCCTGGGAATCCTTCCCACCCTTTGGTCTGTATACTCTTGGTTTTCTACCTAGGACCAGGTAAGTTCATGTCACACTCAGGACACTATGAGGCAGGAATAAGATGAGGAGGAAAAGAAGAGGGGACTGTAAGACAACTGTCAAGAGCAAGAACCTAGGCTTCTCCACATCCACCTTTGAGTCCTGATGCAATTAAGATTCCCTAATCTTAGCAGAAGCAAACTGAACTGCCCATCCACTACACATAACAACCAACAATAAAAGAAAAACCTTCCATCTGTTTTGATGGACATACCGCTGTGAGCCAAGAAAAACGATGCACACAAAATCAGTCTGTTCTGTTCCGCCAGCACTCGAGATAAACACCCCGTCAGAAACGTGTCCTGAAACCTGAACAGGCTATGCCCACTTGTCCTGTGCCACATGTACATGTCCTGTGTACTTAAAAGACCATATTTGTATTGGGGTAGTTTACCAATAACACCCTCTCAATGCACAGTTACTTTCACTACTATTTCAAAGTATTTCAATAACCAGAATACAATGCAATGCAAAATTATTGCAGTGCTTCTATGAATGGGCAATTTGGAATGGCCAAGATTAATGCATTCACTAAGAAATTTCTTTCTGCTGAGGGTGTTACCATGTATTTATGGGGGCTTTGAACACATAAGGGAGATGAGGGGTAGAAAGAGCTAAAACAGCTTATAGAAAGGTAAAGCAATGTGATTTTTCCTGTATAACACTTTGGTTTTGAAATGAAAACTTAATTTCAAAAATTTGAAAAACTGTCTTAAATTTAAAGAATGGTAAAAATTAGGTAGACTGAAGACAAAATGTTTCATATTGGGTCAATGTAGGTTTTTATTATTTTACTTCAACTTTCAGCATTTAATCAAGTTAAATACATCCCCCAAAGCCAAGCCATTATTCCCAAGTTTCAAGAGTGCCCTTTGCTTTAACATATAAGAGAAAACACTTAGCTGGACAATGCACACACATGTATAATGTATCCTTCTTAACAACAGCTGCATTCCCTTTTTTGTACCACTTACAGTGACTCGTTCTGTATTTTGGATCATAATATTGTAGGGGTCAGGCCTAAGTTTTTGTTCCATGGTTATAGTGCACCTAACACACTAGTTATGGTCCTCGATCACAGCTCCCAAACACTATGGCAATATAAACAGTAAGCAAAATATTTCTTTTCAGCTAACTGGCAGAGGCACCTAAAAGCACTTATGTCCAGCAGTAGTCATGCCAGTAAGGCAGAGAAACACTAGGGGTGAAAATTACATACCTGCATTTAATTTCAGTTACACAGTGCATGAAGATGGTTTTTGGAAGGTAAAAATCCCTGTTTGTTGCTTGCTGAAAAGAATCCATTTCATTTATGCAAAGGCTGCAAACAGTATGCATGTACAAATAAAATGGACATGACATCATCGAGTTACTACACGACAGTAAAGACTGCTCTTGTTGCAAGTTTTTCTTCACAGGTTCATTTTCTTCATACACTGACAGTCACATTCTCACACTGGAGACTTACATAATCAAAGTATGAAAAGCAAGAAAAATGTCTGATATTATTTTAATTTGCATCTTAGCCTATCATCTGAGAGCAAGTTACCAACTCTAACATTGTATGGTTTATTCTCTAAAGCATTCTAAGGTATATTAAGTACAATTAATTGCCTCTACTTATAATCAGAATACACTAATCATAACATAAATTGATATAACTGCCTGCCTCCCTCCTTAACAGAGCCTTTTATTTTCCTAAAGTACACTCAAGGTACAATTAATAAAAAATCATTTCTATCATACTTTTTGTAGGCAGCTGTATCAGGAATGACTATATCTACTATAAAAATTAGATAAAAAGACATTATTTTTCACCACAGTCAATCCACAGTTTAAATTGGGCACAAAACCAACTATTTGCTGGATGTATATTTCCATTTATAAAGATATTTTCTTACATTTACAAGGGTCAAGTGCAAGCACTGCAGGAGATTCCTGTGTGAACTTTATCTGCAATTTGATCCTTGCATGGCATGCTGTCTAAGCATTACACTGTACCATGATTTAATACTGGACATACACTTCAGCAGTTACAAATGATGGACTATTTAAAGGCACATGACTGTGACCCAGAGAGGGTCAAAAACATTCAAAACAGTATTTTATTTTGGTTTTGGGAAGAGTGAGGTTGAGCTGGGGTAGGACCTGTAAAAAACATAATTTGAAAAAGAAGTGGCTTATCACTAAAGGATTAAAATAATGGCCATTGACATGTTAAAAATAAATAAATTGTATACATTAGACAAACAGTAACGCTATTTTAAGCTGGAGACTATGAAAGTGTGTAAGTACCTCTGGTTTTCTCCCAGGTTTTCACAGCACTAGAGGAAAAGAAATCCCAAACCTTAATGCTTCATTATCATGCTAATACATGCCAACCTTCTAAAGCATGCTATTTAATGATACTAGTTGAGAAAACAGTGTGAAGGCTCAGAGAAATTCAGCGATATCATGTGTTTCATTTCAAGCTAGGGGTTGATTTTTCCCCTTCTTTTCTTTCTTTTTAAATAAACATAAGCAGTTATGCAACCAATCCTCTGTAAAATCTGAAAGAATTTCCCCCCCAAATCTGTTTATGGTGACCCTGCAAAACACGAACAGGGAAATTGCTTGTCAGCCGCATCTACTGCAAGATTCAAAGCTGTCAACGTTTAAGACACGCACTTTTCACATGTGTACGCAATACCTTGTAGCACACACCCAGCCTTTCCAGGGAAGATTTTCATCCAGGTACAAGAGCTTTTACCCAGAGCTGAAGAAATCAGCAAACGCTGCTGATCTGGGAAGGAAGGTGTGCTATTTGTTTTCAAACCAGCTAGCCGCGGTCGCAGATTAATTCACAGGATTTTTGTCTCGTCCCGGTTTTCACCATACTTGGCTCTACACCTGCGGGTGTTACACTGTAGCACCGTAGTAGTCTCCCACACCTGACGCTGGTTTTCATAGAGGACGCCACATAGAAGCGGTTCTCAGAGACAAAGCCCCTTCAGCTAACACTTAGGCATTTAAAAAAAAAATAAAAAAGGCAAATCGTCTTTACCCATCAGTGTCCATAAAAGGGGACCGTTTGCTCCGCACAAGAAGCGGAAGCTGCAGCAGCTGAGGCTTTGTCGTCGCCTGTAGACAACAACAACAACAACAACAACAGCAGCAGCACGTTTGCTGGGGGCGCAAGGTGGATCCTTGCCCCAGCTCCTCCGGGAGACGCCAGCAGACAGGGCCGGCTCGCCAGCCACCCACAGCATCGCCCATCTACCGACCTGCTGCTGCCGCAGTGCCACCGGCAGCCGGGGAACAGCTCCCCCCCACCTCCCCGCCTCGCCCCACACAGGTTGCGGCCGCGATGGCGGCGGGGGATGCGGCTGCCGGGGCCCATTCCAATGGGCAGGGGAAGGAAAACAGCTCTGTGCCGAGCCCCGCTA